>NW_023473864.1:0-3641 GCF_013731165.1 Rhagoletis pomonella
TTAGTTTTTCTGATTGGTATTTTAACACGTTTGAAACACTTTACAAAAAAGTATTTTTCAATAAATAGGAAACAAAAGTTTTAAAAATTTTAAAATGTTAAAAACCATAAAAAATTTAAAAATTGCACATTAAAAGTTTTTTCATAAAATTAATTTTATGAAGCTAAAATTTTTAGGAAATGTTAAATTAATAGAATTTTTGTTGACCCGAAACAATTTTAATCATAATTGAAATTTTTAGCTTTTAATTTTTTAGATACATTTAGAGAAATATAATTTATAGAAAAATATTTCAAATTTAAAGTTTTTTAGGAAATAAAAATTTAAATAATAAAACTAGTTAATTTTAGATACTGTAAAAAATTTAAACAGTGGAAATTCAAAATTGTTAATCAAATTTGGTTTTTAAAAGAAAGATTTTTAGAAAATGGAAAATAAAGGTTTTTAGAAAGCTGTTTACCATTTATTTAATCAACATTTTTTTCCTTTTAAAAGTTAACAATGATTTTTTTCTTACTTTGAAAGACTTATTAGCCACAATTGGAATTCTAATTTTTGGAGTTTTTTTTAGATAAGTTCATTTTTATTTTAACAAATTTGAAACACTTACAAATAGACATGGCAAAGTCCTTTACCAAATGGCGTACAACTCTAGACGAGAAAGCCCAGCATTGTAGGATTTACCTCTTAGCGTGGATAACTGGATACTAAGAGGAATTTCAAAAGTGACGAATTAGAAAGGAAAGGTACAACCTCCCAAATCCTTCCAAGAAAGGACACGTTAAGTACATTCATATATCAATTAGCCACTTTGAACCATATTTAAGTGATCACATAGCCCAATGAGCTAACCAACGGAGGAAACCTCTTTCGACCTATGAAACAGCGCAGACTCCTAGGCCATATATGTATGTGCTCTTGATTATCCTTTTAAAGACTCCTCAGGTCGCTGTAAGCCAATTGGCTTACCTGACATAAGACTCGAGGTGGCGCACCGGACCATTACGTACACTTCTCGAACCATTTTATGGAGCAAAAGTTTTAAATGGAAAATCTGGCCGGGCCGCCAAGAAAACCACGGAGCTGCCACGGTATTCCATAGCTCGGAACTTTTGGCGGGCTAGCCAAAGCACACACACAGAGGAGACCATAAACAACTGGGTAGACAAAAAGTACAAAAAGCGCTGGATTGAAAGTCCTGAACAAAGGCAACCTAAGTGGTGTATGTGTCCATTTAAAGAGACTTCGGAAAAAAACTCCTTTATTTAGGCGAACTTTCACTGAGTATTTCACAGAACACTAATTATAGACTACTTATTATAACCTAGATTATCGAACATATAGGACATTTTTTGTAGAGAGTTACTACATTTTTCAAAACTTAAAATCAGTGGGTCTTATGATAAAAACAAAGCAATTGCTTTTTCTTAAAATTTCGGACCTTTCACTTAAATTTGTTTGAAAAAAAAATTTTATGACAATATGGGTGTCAAGCAAACACAAATACATACGATTTATTTCAAAAATATTTTTGAAGACGGATGCCATCTGTTAAAATATTAAAATAAGTTTAAATAACAATTTAAGTAAATAAAAAAGTAAATGAACCCTTTAAAAGAGGGATGCCAACTGTTAAAATATTAAAATAAATTTAATTAATAATAATATAATAATAATATAATAATAATAGATTGGCGCTTACACATATGTTAGTGTTTGGCCGAGCTTCTCCTCTGCTTAATTAACAATTTAAGTAAATAAAACCTTTTAATATGGGTATCTAACGAGAAAGGTTTAAGAAAGTTTTATTTCGAATATATTTGTGCGAGTTTTGCCGCCCGTTTAGAAATTCAAAATCGACTTAATTAACAATTTAAATGATATATTTTAAAATGGGTGACAAACGATAAGGATTTAAAAAGCCTTATTTTGAGAATAGTTTTGAAGAAGGTTGCCACCTGTTTAGTAATCCAAAATTTATTGGTTTGACAAGATAAATGAAATATTTCAATCTGGGTGCCAAACGAGGGAGGTTTAGGTAAGGTTTATTCCTAAAACAATTTTGAAGAGGGTTGCCACCTGTTTAGTAATCCAAAATTTATTGGTTTGACAAGCTAAATGAAATATTTCAATCTGGGTGCCAAACGAGGGAGGTTTAAGTAAGATTTATTCCTGGAACACTTGAAGAGAGACGCCATCTGTTTAGTAATCCAGAATGCATTCATTTGAAAATTAATTGAAATTTTTCAATATGGGTCTCAAACGAGGGAGGTTTAAGTAAGCTTTGTTAATAAAATACTTTTTTAACGAGGTTTGCCACCTGTTTAGTAATCTGAATTCCATTTATTTAACCAGTTAAATGAAATATTTAAATATGGGTGTCAAACTATAGAGGTTTAAGTAAGATTTGTTACCAAAATACTTTTTTTTCGAGGGTTGCCACCTGTTCGGTAATCTAAATTTCATTTATTTAACCAGTTAAATTAAATATTTAAATATGGGTGTCAAACTAGAGAGGTTTAAGTAAGCTTTGTTACCGAAATATTTTTTAATAAGGGTTGCCACCTGTTTAGTAATCAAAATTCCATTTATTTAACAAGTTAAATGAAATATTTCGATATGGGTGTCAAACGAGAGAGGTTTAAGTAAGCATAGTTCCTAAATTACTTCTAAAGAGGGTTTCGACCAGTTTCAAAGTTCAATTTAATGATTTAGTTAAAATTTGGCAGAAACCCTGACCATGCGCTGAGATATAATTTGTATCCAAGAATTCCCACGAAGGAGAAATATCAAGTTTGGCTCGATTAACATAGCCATCTGAGCGAGAACATCAAAACCATCCTCATATATCTATATATTAGATTTGGTATACATACGGGCGGGGCTAGCAATAATATTATAACATCCGATTTGGCCGTTTTAGACCCTTTGGAACACAATGGCAACCGGTTATCCAACTAAAAAGTAGTGTTTGAATGAATCAATATGGCTGAAATGCATTTATTGTAACGTTGGTAACAACTATGAACACATTTTTGGGGTAAATAAGTGTGTACTTGTATGTCGAGCGTGTTTGTGCAAAATATATGCAGCCTGGAATTGACATTCGGCTTGTTTTCCGATTTTTTATTTTTTTATTATTTTTTTTTTGTACTTGTTATTCGTTGTGGCGCATGTCGTTCGTTGCCCCATTGTTGGTGTCAATGCAATGGCAAAAATGCATTCTTGTTTACACAAAACAAGAAGCGACAACAAAAATCGACTACTACAACAATAACAAGGAGAAAAATGGCATGACAACAATAACAGCAGCGGCAAAAAATGCTAGAAATTCAACAAACTAAAGTAAAAAATGCTTAAAAATAAAAAAATAAATAAAAACGCTCCTTCGTGGCAGGCCATTAGTGCAAAGCAACAATAACAAAAACACTTGGTGAATAGTAAGCAATTTTTAAGAGCACGCAGAAGGATGAGAGTTTGAAACGAAAATAAGCTATTTGTATGGCAGTTACAGTAAATTGACTATTAAAAAGCGATAGAGGAGAATATAAAAAATTTACTTGAGAAGTGGGATAACAGAAAGTTGGCGCAAATTCACAAAAAAAAAAGCGTTCGAAGGAAGAAGGAAAATGAAGAGCTAC
>NW_023473865.1:0-3641 GCF_013731165.1 Rhagoletis pomonella
TTTTTTTTTATTAAGGTTTTTATGGCATTACCAAAGAGTGAAAAAAGTGAAACTTTAGTGTTTATTCTTACAAATAATTTTTGTTTGTTTGTTACTGTGCGATATTAAAAAATACCTGTGAAGTTATGTATATTTTCTGATAAGCCTTTCCGAGTAAAACAAGAATCGAAATATGAAATTTGCCTAACACCCCCAAAATCTTGATTTACCGTTAAAACCCGGTTTTTCGTACTTTTGCGCACTTATAAGCCTGTAACTTATTTCATTATGAACCGAGTTTCGGTTTATTGCCGGGTTTAAAAAAACGAAACTTGGGCCTTTCGAACGATATATATGCGAATAAAAAAACCTTAAGAGATCTGTGTGTCTTTACCCACCAAACACATTTTTTTTTTAATTTTTTCAACTTTGGTGAGCTTTTTACGCACTATTTTATAAGAAAACCATACTAGTCCTAAATTGATTGTACAACTAAATTTAACAACGAGTAAAACGAGTATTTATTTTAAAAAATCGGATGAAAGTTTGCTGAGTTATTAAACTTTTTATGAAAACAAAATTTTTGCAAAAATATTATTTTTGGCTATACAACTCAAAAATGTTTGCTTGACCTTGACCGCTTTTTTTAATTTTACGTTTTATATGATTGCAAGGTATGGCCATTCCAAGAGCCGGATCAAATAGGCAGGAAACAAGTTTTAAACGTCCCATTGGCCAAAGCTCAAAATGTTGTCCTACCACCACTGCATTTAATCCGAGGATATGGGTATTCTCACAGTCTCGCAAGCCCTTGCACGGTGCACGGATTGCACGGTTTGCAAAGCTGTCCCATAGGAAAACAGGTTATTTTTCGTGCAATCCATCTGTTAGTTGTAAAAAAATTGGATGCAAATAGCAACGCTTTTTCTCATCTTAAAGTGGTGTTCCCAAAATTAAGTGAAGCCAAAATAAAAGGAGGTATTAACTTTTTATTTTCTCATCTAATACTTTTTCATCGATTTATCTCTTGTTCTGAATGTTAGGTTTTTTCATAGGACCTCAAATTCGTAAAATTATGAGCGAAGTGAGCTTTTGAACAAGCTGAGCTCTGTATAAAAGCGTGCATGGAAGTGTTTTGTAGCGCTATGCAATAATTTCGTTGGAAGCCACAGAAGCGACGACTACGTCACGGTTGTGAACGTATTTGTGAATGCTTACAACGAAATGGGTTTTAACATGTCGATATAAATTCATTTCCTTCATTTGCATTTGGACTTCTTCCCACATAATTTGGGCCAGTTCAGTGATGAACAAGGCAAACACTTTCACCAAGAAATAGCTGCAGTTAAAAAACTTTACGGAGGAAAAAATAAAATCCCAATAATAATAAGGCCAACAACCGTGCCAAGTTTGGGGGAAATGGGTGGAGCGGTTGCCGAAATATACAGATGTAATCATAAGTGGGCTACACCCATTTCCCAAAAATTTATAATATTATTATTTTTCGTCTCAAAATTCTTGTAAATATCAATTTTAAGTGAATACGCTTCACTAGTTACCAAAATATCCCAGTTTTCGTATTTATGAAAACTACCGTTATATGGGAGGTAGGTACACAGTAAAAAAATTTAGTTTAATTATACCTTTCATGAGCATGAAATGGTATTATAACTTTGGTCCGATGTTTGTAAGTACCAGAATAAGAAGAGATAGACCCATTAAAATGTATACTTAAATGATCAGAACGGAGAGCTGAGTCGATTTAGCCATGTCCGTCTGTCCGTCTGTCTGTCTGTCTGTCTGTCCGTCTGTTTGTATGCAATCTAGTCTCTCAGTTTTCGAGATATCCGGATCAAATTTGGTAGGCGGGTGTATTTTTATAATGTATTAATCGTTTGTCGGAACCGGAAGAGTCGGACCACTATAACATATAGCTCCCATACAACTGATTGTTCAGATATGAGATTTTTCGTTATAACTTCTCCATTTATGCAGCTGGGAACATGGCATTCCGCAATATTTCCATCCATTATCAAAAACATGCTTACAGTGAAAATGGCGAAGATCGGGTCGCTATAACCTATAGCCTCCATACAACCGATTGTTCAGATTCGAGATTCTTTGCTATAACTTCTACATTAATGCAGCTAGGAACATGAAATTTTGTATTACTTCTACCCATTATCAGCAGAAAACTTAGAGTAAAAATTACAAAGATCGGGTCACTATAACCTATAGCTCTCATACAACTGATTGTTCAGATATAAGATTTTTCGTTATAACTCCTCCATTTATGTACCTTGCACTGTTGTCACTTATTATCAAAAGAATACTTTCAGTGAAAATGGCGAAGATCGGGTCGCTACAACCTATATCCACCATACAACTGATTGTTCAGATATGAGATTTTTTGCCATAACTTCTTCATTTATACAGCTAGAAACATCAAAATTCGCACCGTTTTCACTCATTACTAACAGAATACTTACAGTGAAAAGATCGGGTCACTATAACATATATCTGCCATACAACTGATTGTTCAGTTATGAGAATTTTCGTTATAACTCCTCCATTTATGCACCTAGGAACATGAAATTTTGCAATACTTCCACCCATTAACAACAGAATATACAGTGAAAATAACAAATATCTTGTCACTTTTACATATAGCTCGCATACAACTGATTGTTCAGATATGCGATTTTTTGTTATAACTACTCCATCTATGAAACAACATAAAATTTCAACATGAAATTTCGCCCTATTTTCACTCATTATCAACAGAAAGTTTACAATAAAATTAACAAAGATCGGGTCACTATAACCTGTTTATTGTCCCCATACAACTGATTGTTCAGATATGGGGTTTTACTTTAAAACTCCTTTATTTGGACAGCTAAAACCGATAAATTTCGTAAGCTATTTTTTAAATAATAATACAAAGTATACTGAGAAAATCGTTAAAATCTATGCTGTATAATCATAATCTCTTGTACCACTGATTGTTCAGATACCAGTTTTTGCGATATATGTATCTCCTTTATGTAGGAAGCTAAACCCATTTATGGTGTTACCGGTTTACGTACCGATCACACAGTAGTGAAAATCACTTAGATTGGTGCTATATAAGGTATATCTTCCATACCTCTGATTGTTTAGATATGATTTTTATATATGTATCTCCTCTATCTATGCCTGCTGTGAATATATAAATTTATTCAAATGCAGTAATCTGTTAAAGTAAAATTTTCAGATGCTCATGAAAGGTATGAAGTCTTCGGCATAGCCGAAGACAGCGCTGCTCTTACTTGTTTTAATACCATTTTGGTGTTTATATATAACAATGACAGAAAGTATTAGATTAAAACCATACTGGTTTAAGCAAAGAGAAAGAGAAAAGATTGAGAGAGTATGTATTCTTACTATTAAATTAATAATATATTTAGAATTAGTTCAAATAAATTCAAATAAGATTTTGTAGAAACAAACCATGGGGCTAAATTCTATAGTTTTTGGGGGTTTA
Organism: Rhagoletis pomonella; assembly: GCF_013731165.1. Lineage (NCBI taxonomy): Eukaryota > Metazoa > Arthropoda > Insecta > Diptera > Tephritidae > Rhagoletis > Rhagoletis pomonella. The sequence continues at coordinate 3,503 of NW_023473865.1, forward strand.
AAGTAAAACTGAAAAGGTTTTGGATCTATTTGGAAATTGCAATAGATTTGATACTTTTCTGGAATTAAATCAAAGCCAAAATTGGATTAGATTAAGTATATCGATCTTCTGAAACTCAGTGGCAGCGCTGCACACCTTC
>NW_023473866.1:0-3641 GCF_013731165.1 Rhagoletis pomonella
CACAAGGTCTGGTGAGCAAGAATGTATTCTCTTTCTACTTGGCACGCGATACTAGTTCCAGCAAAGGTGGTGAATTGATCTTAGGCGGCTCCGATTCCAGCTACTACAAGGGGTCACTCACCTACGTGCCGGTCTCAGAGCAAGGCTATTGGCAATTTAGCTTGGGCGGAGCCACCCTTGGTGGTAAGACCCTTTGCAGTAACGGTTGCCAAGCCATCGCCGACACAGGCACCTCGCTCATTATTGCTCCCTTAAGTGCCTACAATAAATTCGCTAACATTGTTAATAGCGACAGCGATGGTTACGTCGATTGCTCGCTCATCAGCTCTCTGGGTGACATAGAATTTGTTATAAGTGGTAAGAGTTTCGCTGTGCCAGCATCACAATACATAATTCAGGAGGATTCAGAGACTTGCTACTCTGCCATCAGCTACATTGGAACTGATTTCTGGATTTTGGGTGATATTTTCCTTGGTCTCTACTATTCCGAGTTCGATATGGGCAACAATCGTATTGGTTTCGCACCAGTCGCCTAATTGCGCGCAAATACATTTTCTCGTTGGAAGTTCATATTTTTTTTCTCTAAGAATAAACTTTTTACGAGTACTCGTATAAGCAACAAATAAGAGTTTACTAATTTGTGTTGGTTTAATTTTGTATCCTAAAGTCACGTTACGGTTAAAGTGCAATTAAAAAGTGAGAGGGGCATTGAACTGAATCAACATAAAAGTGGGAGCTTAGAGAATAGCCCGAGAAAACCAAAAAATCGGTAAATATTAAAGTAAACAAGCTACTTTAGTAATTCGCAAATGTGTTCTAAATAAAGAGCTTGCTTTTTGAAAGCCGGCTCCAAGAGCTTTAAAAGGTAGCTGGCAAAAGATACCATGGTGTAGATTCCGTGCTTTTGTTTAGGGGCACAACCAAAATAGGTTCAGCCTAAGAAGTTTTGCTTAAAGTTTTCACTTTTCGATTAAAAATCTTACAGTTAAGTTAGGTTAGGTGGCAGCCCCATACGTCAGGGACTCACCTAGACAATTAGGATACTGTCCTTTATGATACCACATGCTGTCCGGCACCCAATGCTTAATCGATAAAATACCTCCACCCTATTACTATGTAATTACGAAGCTGATCTTTATGCCCCCAGAGCTCCTCGGGGCTATTAAAAATAGCCAAAGTACTTCAATCTTAGCCTCGCAAACGCTAGGCACTTAAGAAGGTACTGTCGATCAGTAGTGTAGTGTAGTATCACCTCATCATCTTCCGGACAATTGTGATATACGGCATCAGTCAATAAGTTCAGCCTTATTGCGTGAATACCGATTGGTCAGTGACACGTCAAAATCCCCGTCAAGAGTGACAGCCGAGGCTGTGTAGGGGTGAGGAGTGCCCTCGACCGCCCCCTGTCTACCGACAACCAGAATGACCTTGCACGTCCTAGTTTTCGCTCAGCGCTCACTGAATTGACATGGGGCTCATCTCTCGAAGTGTACACAACATATGATCAATGGTACACCCAGCCGCCCTCTATCCGGCGATAACATTTCAAGATCACCTTACAGTGAGTTCCACCAAACTAGGGCGCCATAAAACATAATAGGTCTCGTAGAGCGAATATACAGCTTTGGGCAAAACACACCACCTCTTTCCAATAGCTCCTCTACAGCAGTATAAGGCCACTGATGCTCTCCTTGCCTCTTCTCGAAATTTGGGCTCCCCGACAATTTTTTGTCAAGGACCAAACCAAAGTATTTGATCTTGTCAGATAACTTTATACTTTCTATTGAATAAGATTAAGATTTTAATTAAGATTAAGATAAATCAATTAAGAGTCAGATTGAAGTTGATCAAAAATTGAGATTGGGATTAAGATTAATATTAAGATTTAGATGACGATTAAAACTAAGATTATGATTAAGATTAATATTAAGATCGAGATAAAGATTAATATTAAAATTAAGATTAGATTAAGATAAGATTACGATTAGGATTAAGGTTAAGGTTGAGACTAAGATGGAGATTAGATTAAGATAAGATCAAGATTAAGATTAAAATTAAGCATAAATATTAGGATTAAGTATATGATTAGGATTTAGCTTAAGATTAAGCTATAAATTAAGATTAAGATAAAGATAATAATGAAGTTGATAATAAAGATGAAGATTAATTTGGAAATTAAGTTAAACAAAGTTGCTTACGTAATACCGAGCATAGCACTAGAATGGATTGTCCTATGTGAGCTGTCTTTTGTTGTGTTTGTCTCCTACCAAGGAAAATTGGAAACAATTTTTGATTTTCCATAAATTTTGTACTCGAAATTTTTTATTTCCTTAATTTTGATCGTATACATATTAAAATTGAAATGGTTGCCCAGGTTCAAAATTTTATCACTGCTAAATAATTATGTTGGTTAGGTTAGGTTAGATTGTGTTGCAAATTATAACCGGTTCCATTTATAGGTGCCGGATATGAAAAATGTATGATGGCATTTTGTTTAAAAATACAAAATCAACCTTATCATGAGTTTCATTTTGCGCGAACAGGTTCACTTTTTACTTTTCGTTTCACTACGGGCGGATGAATATTGCGGGCGAAACTCAGAACTTCGTCATGGACATAATGCTTTGGTTAGGCTATTTAAAATGGCAATGGAAGATATGCCTTCTGACGACCACAAAACCATAAAACCATAAAAGCAGATAGATGTGCCACTGGAAGTCTTTAAGTGAATAATTGGTGAAAGTATTGTACCAAAATGTTCCCTCAAAAAATTAGCTTTCGGCGAGACGAAGGTTGCCGGGTAGCGTACCCTAGCGGAGCTTTTATTTATAGCGTCGAAAGTTTATTATTGTTGAAAGTTTTTTGCTCTTCATACTTGTACTCTTCCACATAAAGTTTTTTAATATTTAGAAAAAAAAACAGGTTGTTTTCGTATTCCACTCTCTTCTTTCTTAAATATTCACGCTGTTAAGCGCTATGATCCATCAGACAAGAATGGCTTGGTGAGTTTATTTATTAGCTTAAGATAAGCTGCTCTCGAAGAAACTATTATTATAAGCTTTTTACTCTTCTATTGAACTCTTTCACATACATTTGCACATACTTATTTAAATTTTGACAATATTCGGAGAGGAAACTACTGAGCTGAGTGGTTAGAGGATCGTACTACCGCTCCGTATGACCTGGGTTCGATTCCTGGTCCGTGAAACTTCTAAATTAGAAAAAGGGTTTATTTTTTTTTAACTATTTACCGGTCGGAGATGGTGTAAAATTGTAATTCTCTTCATTTCTTGTTATAACATCAGTATGCACACCACAAATGGGAGCACAACCTAGGCCAAACACCCAGCAAAAGTGTAAGCGCCAAAATACTAAATATTACTATTGACCAAGTAACATTTTGGCTCTTCTCTTTTTCAAGAACGAATAATGAATTGCGAAGACAAAGCTGTTCAAACACAGTATATTAGTTTGACTATAAAAACAGCGTGCAAAACCTTCATTCGGTTTGATCCATATTATAGCCTTTACTGATATGTAAGTAAGAACATAACACATTTTATATAGCTTCACCACACAAATACAAATACTTTATTAAACTTTTTCTTTTTTTTCTATTCAACAGCCAAAATGTTCAAGTT
>NW_023473867.1:0-3641 GCF_013731165.1 Rhagoletis pomonella
TTTTTTTTGAAGTTTGCCAACATTTTAAAATCATATCAAAGTGAGAGTAAAAAAAGGAATTGTTCAAAGTTGTTGTTTGCAAGCGTCAAGAATTTGAAAAATTCCTCTCAGCGGTTCTACCTTCCTATTTTTTTTATCATAACTCTATACTATTCAAAATTTAAATTTTTTTTAATTTAAATTTTCAATTGTGAGCTATGCGACTGATTTTAAATGCATTATAAAATGAAAAGGAATTACGGGCGGTGCGTTGTGTTTGCCAAGAGCCAGGGTAAAAAACTTGTGCGTTATTTTAAACTTCCGAATTGACAAGTGAAGCGACAACGGTGGGCAAATTGCTGCGATGTTTCATTACTCTAGGTCTCCACCTTCTACAGATTTTGTTCAAAAAGCTATGTTAAGACAGAAATGCCAGGTGACAGACAGATGTTAAGATACATTTAGTAGAAAAGGGAGACGTGGGGTTAGGAGACTCCTCACGTGTGCGAGTGACTTTATTTGTTGCCCATCGCAGCCGAGTTCATCATACCGAATATGAAAAGAAAATCTCCCACTCATATACATGGATAGACCCAATGTCAAATAGTGGTCTGATAAAACCTAAAACAGAATTTCTTGTTGGCATAAAGAAACTGAAAGTAATTTTTAATAAATTTAATGGAAAGGAAATTTCGAATTGCGAAAATTTAATAGCTATACCATAGATGAATCAAACTTTTTTAATGTCTAATATACTTTGGAATTAAGTATTTTAATAAAAAAATAAATGCTCAAAAACATTGGATAGTAAAAGCAAGAAAATTGTCAAAACGGTTTTATAAATGCTTGTGTTTCATTTAGTGTGTAATTTTGTGTAAGTATGCATTTCCACATTTACATTAAAACGAAAATGCAATAACTAAAATGAAGCTGACTCGAATGATATTTTAAATATTTTCATATTTACAAAAACTTTCATTTCAAAGATATTGAGTTTTATCAAATATGGTAAATGCATAACAAAGGGTTAATTTCTTTGTTTACATTTTTTGATATTACAGTCAGCTATGAGAGAGCTCGACTGAATTGTCACTTCTACCTTGTTGAATATGCCTTGGTCTAAACCCAGTCGACGGCGAAGAAAGACGCGTAAACTTATTTTCGCGGTCAACTATGTTGGCGGGTGTAATAGTATGTACATTCCCCAAAGAGTTTTGGGGAATCATGCTGAAGTGGCAGTCCTTGGCTATTTATATATCTATGTTTGCACGTCTTTCTTCGCCGTCAACTAGGTTTGCGCGTCTTTTTTCGCCGAATTTTTTTGTACGCGCCTTTTTTCGTCCATGCGTCCTTTTTCGCCGTAAAAACAATGACGCGCCTTTATTCGTGTCTAGTGACGATATGTATACAGTAAAACCCGCTTAAGTACCTCACGAAAAATTTCAGCTTTTTGAGGTACTTAGGCGGGTTGGGTACTTAAAAAAACCCGCTTAAGTACCTCGATGCGGGTACTTAAGCGAGCATAATTATTGATGTAGTTACATCTTTTTGTTAACTTACATAAATATGTAAATCTTTGAATAAAACATAAACATTTAATGAAGTATACGTATTTATTTAAGATTTTCCAATTAAAATACAGTTCATTCCCTAACAAATACCATGAAAACCTAAGGTTAAGATTTTATAGAACACTTAAAGAAAAAAATTCATCAAAATTTAAACTGTGTTTTTTGAGTATATAGTTTTATAGCCCATTCAGTTTTAATGTAATAATGTGCAAGTTTCAAGTGGCTTAAAATTACCATTGATTTTTTATAATTTTTTTGCCGAAGGTGTGTAATGCTGCCACTGAGATTCAAAATATGTAAATATTTTAAGGAATTTTAAAAGAGCACTTAAAAGGAGAAAATTATAGGTAAAATGGAAAATTGGGTACGAAAAATTGAGGTACTTAGGCGGGTTGGGTAAATAAGCGGGGTGGTACTTAAGAGAGGGATTTTCTTCAGATTACATTCAAAAATTCACATTGCCCAAAAATTTTGGTTACTTAAGCGGATTAGGTACTTAAGCGGGTTTCACTGTATTGTTATTTATTGCAACAAAAATTTTTAAGTTAAATTTGCATTTTTATTTCTATTTATATATATGTAAGTGAATACGCTCTAAATGTGTAATATTACACTTTTACCAGTGTTTTTGTACATTTTTGGATAAAATTCAATCGATTTTTCACAAGAAAAATTTAGCTATTTATTTTTTTAAATTCATATTTTGAGCATGCTTTTCGATATTATTCGTGCATATTTATATTTCTTATTTTATCGTGCATATCTTCAGCGCTTAAAATCATGTGTTTACCGCATATTTTTGGTTGCTCTAGTTATATCTATTTCATTCATATTAATTTTTGAATTGATGCTCGTAATATTTATTGCGAATTTTTGAAATATTACAAAAAAGCCGCACTAGCCAACCAAAAACTTGTAAATATTGAATTTCATAAAAATAAAAAATATGTTTAAAAATATATTGGATCAGCCATTTTTAGTTTTTAACATTTTATATAATTTTGTGATAGGAGACTTAAAATATACCTAAGAAAATGATGTTGTCCCTCTAGATGAGAGGTTCCCTAACATCTTTTTCTCGTAGACCCCTTTCAAAAATTTACTGGTTTCGGTGGACCTCTTGCTGATACATTTCTAAATATTTCCAAAGCTCGTAAAAAATGAAATGTGAAGATTAGATCTAACTATTTGAAATTTGGTGAATTCAAAAACTAAACTCGGGGTGGCCAAAATAAAACTAAATTATTTTCTTTCTAATTTTTTTTATTTCTATTCATTAAAATAATGTGCTTCGGCAAGAATGATAGAATACAAGATTGCGCATTCCTGCGGGTGATGACGTCAAGATAGCAACGAATAGGAAAGAATAATTGGAGATGGAGGAGAGAAAGAGTGTTAACTGTCAAACCATGGAGGTCGCCAATTTACATACATATAAAAATCTCTGCATACATACAAACAGTTTGCTAAAATGACGTCACACGAACAGCTGATTCTGTCAAATTCGCCAAGAACAAAGTAGCGGTGCTGCTGATTGCGCCACCTCTGTCTCCCTACATCGTGGTGCTTAGGTACATACTCGCAGGTTTTCAAAAATAGAACACGTAAATCCATCAAAATACTCTCTCTCTCTGAGGAGTTATATTTTTTAAGAGCACTTCGAGCCCTAGGGTTATTTATTATCTTTACCATAAACTCATCAAATGTTTGGCTCACTCAAGACTTTGTACGTGGAGTATTTGTAAAATAGTTTATTTGTGTTGATTGTATCATTTTTATTTTTATCGCTCCGAGTTTTAAAGTGAGGCGAAAAATATTTTTCACTCACATTTTTAAAAACAAAACGGGCAAGCGTTTTACGCCAAACTTTTAATTCAGAAACTAACAATAGAGAAAAGAACGAGTCTAGAAAAATCGATGACAAAGAACCAAGCATTTCAAAACTTTGAAAAATTAGGTAAAATAAGCATTTGGACAGAGAAAATGTAAACTCGGGTTACGCCGACCACAGGATTTTTGCGCAAAATACCTTTCCACGTTGTAGGCTTTCGCCTGGGCTTAGAAAAAATAACCCTCATCAGTCCAACTCCG
>NW_023473868.1:0-3641 GCF_013731165.1 Rhagoletis pomonella
CACATTGGCGATACCTGTCTTAAAAATTGAGCGACTAGTATCAATTACACAGGTCTGCAAAAAATGGGTTCGGAATGTTCTATAAAAAAGTCTCCATGTTTGTGAATGTAATCGACCGTATCACGTCTCATGTTATCTCAATGGATTTTCGAATATCGAAAAATTCACAAACATGGAAACTTCAAAATGCGATATCTCAGTGAAAAATAAAGATATTTAAGCAAACTCAACGGCATTTAAAAGAGGAAGACTTATACTTTAAAATACCACGTTTACTTTTTTATGAAGAGCAAAATCTGCGTAGCTACATAACCTCAAAAATGGGCAAAAACAGCGTTTTTGCACTTTTAGGTTAGGATATCTCAAAATCCTGACGTGATAGAGCAATTTAAGCCCCGGATTCGGATTCTACGCAAAAAATTACTTCGAAAATGACCCTACACTTTCCTAGACCAAAACGTTGTTGACCTGTGTTATCAATCAAAGTATTACGTTTACCTACACTGGCCCTACAATTACCTAATTTTACAACCTTTTATTTATTTTGCTCATCTCGCAGAACAACAAAAATGGCTATCAATTTATGTAGTTATATAGATAATTAGATAACATTCGGTAAAAATTTCGCTTGCAGTAATTTCTACATGGTAAGTGCTCCGCCAATATTTGGTTTCATAGATACCTTCCTCATTGAAGTAGTAAAGAAAATTCGCTTAAGTGCCTTTTTCGGTTACGAGCACAAGTTTTTCGTGCAAAGAAGGATGTGCAGCTAAGCAAAATATACTGTATATCATTATTTCTTTATTCGAGGTCTTCCGATTCTGAGAATGAAGTCAGTCAAGTGATTTTTGTTTTTATACGTTTGAACCATCTATTTTGATTTATTAGTTTTAATTTTGTCTATAAAAATATAGTGCATGCTAAAACGAAAAACACGTAACTCAAAGGGTTAGGCTGCGTTTCTCCAGATTCATTTAAGCGAAAATTAATTTAATTTTAAAATTTTTGGTTTCACCAATCAATTTTAATTTGTTTTTAATTTTGGTTTAAGTGACCTATGCTCTTCAATAAAATAAAAATTAAATCAGATTAACCACACTCAGAGATTTCAAACGTTTAGTCAGCTGATCAATATACACACACCACAATTTTGTGTATCAGCTGTTTACTTGTATACCAGCCCTGCTTTTACAACCACTTTTAGCACGGTGCCTCCATATTTTTACTCACCTAAAAAAGAGCTTATGAAACTGAAAATAATTTAAATTTAATTAAATAAAAAATTAAATTATAGTTAATTTCCACTTAAATAAGTTTGGAGAAACGCAGCCTTTAAGCTGAGTTATGCAAGACTTAGACTTGACATGACTTACCTAGGAACTTAGAAACAATTACTTAGCATGTCACCTATTACAATTAAAATAAATGTATTTACACGTCCAAATTGTGATTTTTTGTGTTAATAGCCCGAACACAATGAAAACTACAAGCTACGGACCACAGCTGTCAAATTATTTCAACACGTACTATAATGTAGATAATTCTTTTGCGACGACCGGCCTACGCGACGACTGTGGTTGTGGCCAGATAACATCTATTTCTATTTTCCAGCAACAGATAAGGTTCTTCCTCTTCTTTTATGTCAAACTCATACAAATTCGCTGCCGCGTTCAAAAAAATCATGTCGTCATAGACAAAGCGTTTAGATAATGAAGATAATAAATTGGAAGCTGTGGCCCGTAGCTCGTCGTTTTCAATGTGTTCAGAACCTAGCGTTTTTTTCCATTAAAAAAAAAATCGAATATACTTTGTATGGAAGAAAACGCTTAACAGGTCAGTGAAAAAAAACCTCAAAAATCAACGCGTTTTTGAGCTAATTCAAACTTGCACAATGTTACACTATATTTGAATTGGCTTTAAACTGCATACCCGCATTTTTTCTGGAAATTCCAATTAATAAGTTTGAAATTTCGATGACTTTTTTTTGAACTTCGTCGAATTGTTATAAATCTTTTACAAAGTCTAAAAGATTGAGTTACATGTTTTTCGTTGTAGCAGGCACTCTATTTTTCAAAAAAAAATAATAATTTAAAACTAATAAACCAAAAGTGGATCTACTTGGATATAAGACTAGGCCAACAATTATGTTTTTGGTTTCAATGGAATTTGGACAGATCCAAAGCTATATTTGGGCTATTCAGAATAACTTTTCAAAGTTTCTTAAAAATTCATGTTGATACAGAATGAAAATGAGTTTTGTATGGAATTTTTAAAGCGCTAAATCAGACTGCAAAAATGTTGATCAAAACCTGAAGATTATGAAAAGATTAAGTTTTTATATAACTAGCTTTTTTATGATCTACAAGTTTTGATCAAAACATTGAGCTACCGTCCTTCCTTGAGCGCAATTTGACAGAATATTTCTGGCCAAGTCCGGATGCTCTGCATATATTCCGCAATAATATCTTTTTTTTATTGATTTCTTTTATGTTTGTCCTTAAATACAAAAAATTATTAAAGTTTGTTTTCACTAGAAATATACTAACGTTTTGTCGTTTTATAATAATTTTGAACTTCTCGATACAAAATTTACTATTGAATGGTGTTTCGAACGATTCTACTCGAATGTGTCTGCTCGATTACTTCGATTACTTTTGCTCGATCACAGATGAGGTGATGCCAAAACAAAAAATTTCGAAAGATATTTCTCGATCACGACAGCCGTGATTCGACCCCTGCTAAGGAGCTTCAGATTTAGCCCTGCGCTTGATAAAAGCAACACTCATTTAGCCCTAATTAACCCAGGAGCTTATGTGAGCCTTGAGTTCTAGCCTCGGATCCATAGTTACACTTAAGTCAATCAAATTTGTTAATTGCTCAAAACTGTGGTCAGATATGATATAAGAATATGTATATGTAGAACGATTTTCTAGAAAAAGGACTTGAATTTAAAATAAATTGAGTGACATGGAGATTGCACTTACACAGTTAGGTCATCTTGCAAATGCTCCCTATCATGTGCAGTACTAATATAAGTATGTACGTACATACATACTTCAATAGGTTAACATCATCAACGTACATTAAGCCTTTCGAGTAATCCAATACCTTAGGAAGATCATATATAAACAAAATAAACAAAACGCCAAGATGGCTGCCCGAGTAAAGCCCCATGTGACAGGTATTACAATTTAAAAAAAAAAATGCTGTTTGCTTTAAATTTTTTTTTATGTTTTTCTTGATATTTTACTAATCAACGGTCAAAGTAGGTAAATGAAATAACGTCAGTAATCTATTCAAGAGTAATTTAGATCGCTAGTTTTTATACCCGAGCGCACTTGTGAACAAGGGTATTAACTTTGTTCACATAACGGTTGTTTGTAGCAGGCAAAACGAATCGAGATAGATATAGACAAATGTATACATAAATGATCAGAATGAAAAGAGAAATCGATTAAGCGGTGACTGTCTGTCCGTCCGTCCGTCCGTCTGTCCGTCCGTCTGTGCACACGATAACTCGAGTAAAAATTGAGATATCTTAACGAAACTTGGTACGTGAACTTCTTTTGGGCGTAGGACGGATGGTATTGAAAATGGGCGAAATCGGACAATAACCACGCCTACCTCCCATATAACGGTAA
>NW_023473869.1:0-3640 GCF_013731165.1 Rhagoletis pomonella
ATTTTAATTTCTGTATTTATCACTTTCTTCTTCTCCATACTCAACTTTACCTTCTTCCTTGTTTGCGGCTAATCTATTCATGTACATACATACATACATTTTATTCCTGAACTGCTGCTTAGCACGTTTCTTTAATTCACTATCGATATTAAAGCATACATTTAGGGGGCATTTCCGCCCCAACCATGTACATGTGTGCATTGGTATTGGTGACTTTTGAATTGATTTTTTCGCTCTATTTTAAACTGATTTGAAATTTTAAAAATTGCCTGCACATCAGCATCAAAATACCTTTCTAATGATATATAACTGTTTATACCTTAGAAGTATAGTTTAGACGTAAAAGGGGTGTAAAGGAAACATGATTGCCTATTTATATATATATGATTTAAGGGGTTTCTATATTCATTTGTATTGGTTTTGGGTTCAGGTAATTTAATTCATTTCTTTTAGTCTTTCTTTTCTATTTCTTTCTCTTTCCTGTTTTGTTTATTATTATTATTAGTATTATTATTTATTTATATTTAGTTTTTTGTTATATAAATAGTGGACTTTTTTATGTTAATTTAGATTTTCCTTATGTTTCAGTTAATTAAATATTTTAGTCCCGGGTTATCTTTGTTTTCGGTTTTAATCTAATTCAATTTAATTTTATTCATTTATTAGTATTTTATTTAAGTAAAATTTTTCCTTGTTTAGTTTTATGTTAGTTTTTATTTCATTAAAATTTTGGTGTTTATATATTAAAATTTTGATTGATTCATTTTGATTCAGTTTTATTTAATTTAATTTTATATTTGGTTAATGTACTTTAGCTTACTTTTATTTTGATTGATTTTATTTATTATCATTTCATCTAATGTGATTTAATTTAATAATATTTATTTATTATAATTCTACTTTGATTTTACTCAATCTAAATTTGCTTGGATTTCCTTTAAATTCACTTAGGGTTAATTTAATTTATTTTAAATGTATTCGCCCTAAGTTATTTTAATTAAGTCCGTTTTATTTTATTATATTGAAGAACACATTGGTTTGGTAAAAGGTTTAATTTTTGAACTTATTTATTTCCTACTGGGAGTACATAGTAAGGTACTACATATATGTATGTATGCACCTGAGCTAGTCTGCCTTAGGGATAAGGGCTAAGCTCAGGACCTTACCGGGGTCACACAGGGCGGATCGTGAACGGCCTACTCCGGTAGGTTAGCTGCGAATAACCAATAAGCAGTCCCAGACCAAGAGCGGCAGGAGACGAGGGCCTGATTTAAAAGATCAGAAATGCTTGATGAATCTCCTGTGTCCGGGCGAACAGATGCCGCCCCCCAAAAAGCATCCCAGGATTGAGACCAGTTAGATCCTGTTCATGGCATACTGGAGCATGTATACGATTAGTCTAATATTGGGCTGGCGAGAGCAGTATTCCGCCACTTTAGTATGTGAGGGTGACTCCTCACAGAAATGGCTGGTGGGCTAATGCTGCAATCGCCTCCGTCTCGTCTTCAAGGCAGGTCTTCAAGTTCGTTCAATACACGTCGCCATTTAGTTGGCCGCACAGGCAAATGCCGGCACCACGAGCACGGAGAAAGTCACCGGCGTGGCGCAGAAGGCTACACCTTGCCAAACGGCAACTCCCGGCAGCCGGGATAGTCGTCTTCAAACGCCGGCTGCTGCAAACAGCGACAAGCATGCCACCGCAAGCTTGGGAACTTGCGAAGGCAATGAAGATGAGCAATTGGCCCAGATTCGGCTCGTCTTGAAGAAGATGCAGAGCGCTGTCTCTAAGCAAAAGAATGTGTCCATGGACATAAAAACAGGTATGGCCCAAATCGAGGAGAGCTTAAATATATTAAGCTACCTCCGAGAGCAGCGCCGGAAGGGGTCTACCCTTTCCGAGCTGCGGAAGGCTGGCCCTGGCTCGCAAAAGAGAGGTCGAACTCGATCCGACTCCCCTACAGGCGAGCCGGAAAAGAAAAAAAATACTACTACTAATAATAATAATAGTAGTAAAAACATTATTATTAGTAATCCTAACAATAATGGCAATAATAATAACAATGCACAGAAAACCGTACCAGACAATCAATGGAAAACGGTTGGAAAAAGCAGACAGCCCAAGCCAGGGCCAGCGCCAGATGAACCCTTGGTCAATAAGGGCGAGGCGACCAGCCGCAAAAAAAAAGAAGAGGGTGAGAAAAAAGAAGAGTCTCACCAAATTAATCATTAAGCCAGCTGAAGGCAAAACCTATGCAGAGGTGCTGGGAACGATACGTGGTAAGCTCCAACCCGAGAAGACGGAGACCGTAATTCGATCTGTTCGGAAAACCCGCGAAGGCGGCGTGCTCATCGAAATGGAGCGCTGTGGCGACCACTCAGCATTTAAGGAAAATGTGTGCACTGCCATTGGCCGGCTTGGAGACGCCCGTATTCTCACTAGACGTTTACGTCTAGAAGTTCTGGGCATGGACTGCCTAACCACGGCCCCAGAAGTGGAGAACGCTATACGCGGGGAGTTAGGAGACAAGATGAATGGCCAACTTCGCGTCTCTCTCCTCGCTGTAAACTCGCGAGAACAAAGAATGGCTGTGGTGGAAATCGATGAACTACCAGGCCGGACTCTTATTGAAAAGGGGAAGCTGCGAGTAGGTTGGATTATCTGCCGCGTCCGAGAGCGCGCGGATGTCCAAAGGTGTTTCCGCTGTCTGGGGTATGGTCACAAAAAGGCGGCATGCAAAGGCCCAGACAGAAGCAGTTCATGCTGGAAATGTGGTCAGCAGGGCCACATAGCCTCTGCATGTAAAGAAAGCCCAAGCTGCTACCTGTGCTCGGCAGGAGATGGACAGAAAAATGCCAATCACCTGCCCGGGTCGGGAGCGTGCAAGGCCTTCAGGGATGCCCTTGCTGAGGCTAAGACAAAGCTTGGGAGAATATGATTAAATTTATATAAGGCAATACGAACAGTAGTAGGGTAGCTGATGACCTGCTGGACCAATTGATTCTTGAACAAAGAGCAGACGCTGTCATCATCAGCGAACCCTATAGAACAAAGAAAACCTGGCATGTTGACCAATCAGGCTCGGCCGCGATATGGATTGCTAACCCCAACCATCGCGCAGAGAGCAGCGGGGTCGGACGCTGCTACGTCTGGGTTAAAATGGCGCAAATCACTCTGGTGAGCTGCTACATGTCTCCAAACGACACAGTCCCTGTCTTCAGGGGAAAGCTCGAAGACCTTGAAGACGAATTGCGCGATATAACCGGCCACATAATTGTTGCTGGAGATTTCAACGCAAGAGGCGTGGAATGGGGTATGCCCCAAACAAACCCCAGGGGAAGACTGGTCATTGAAATGGCAGCCCGCATTGGCCTGACCATCCTCAACACCGGAACGACCCCTACATATCGAAGGCCGGGTTTTGGATACTCTATCCCTGACATAACCCTGGTCTCAGAAAGCCTTCTTCGAAGGGCTGACGGATGGAGAGTGATGGAAGACCTGAGTGGTAGCGACCACAACTACATCACGTTCCAAGTCACTGACATAACGCGAGGGCAAACACGTAGTATCCCTCGCAGGAAAACAGGATGGAACCCGTCTAGGGTCGATGTTCGCAAGTTCGATACGTCACTCCTAGCA
>NW_023473870.1:0-3640 GCF_013731165.1 Rhagoletis pomonella
TTAGTTACATGCCCCTCATACTGCCAGATTTGCCTGATTACACTTTGCTTCTGTTACTTTTGCAAATTGCGCACTTTTAGGCCCCGCGGCTGTTAATTTAGAGAATTTTAGCGATGGAAATTTAGCATAGCGATTGTTAGAATTCCACTGCAGGATTGTGTTGCGTAGGTCAATACCTAAATATCTTCGTTGGCTCATTTACCAGAACCATTGCGCGCTTTACTTTACAGCGCCTTGGCAGAATTAATAGGTCTCCACGAATATCGACAAAGACATTTCGGCATTTAAGGGAATTTCGTCTCTTTAGCCTGCATTGAATTTCTGTAATCCACCCATTTCGTCTTGTTGTCGCCAGCGAATGAAGAACAAACATTTCTTTAAGTTTAAAAAGTAAAAGTTTCACTACTAAAAATTTTAAAATGTTCTTAAAACCTGCAAAGAAATTTGGAAAAGAAATATCACTGTTTTTGTTTTTGGGAGTAGGGTGGGAGTGTCATTGATAAAATTAGAGCGAGAGAAAGTTTTTCTTACAAAACCTTTCATTATTGAATCATGGTTCTGACGTACGAATGAAGGCGGCAAACATGAAATGCCGTCCATAACGAAGGAGAGTTGGGAGGAAGAGAGCGCGCAGCGCAGCAACGAGAAGGTAGTCAAGCTGACCAGAATTATTGGTAGGGGAGTGTGTGTAAGGATTTGTAAAAGGCAGATGAAATAAGTACATATATAAATACAGCATGCAGAATTGTATTATTCGAGAATATTTAAATAAAATGCAAACTCATACACAGATATGTACATGTACAGTATATTACATACTCATAGTATGTGCTTATACAGAAAGTCGATGCGCTACACAACGTACACTCGAATTTGGGGGATTTCTCGAAACTTAAACCAATATAAAAGTTGTTGATATTTTCTGTCTTATCCTGAGTTTTGCTCGAAAAAAAATTCAACCGAAAATTTCTCATCCGCCCATAGTAAATATCTACATGCAAACCAAAAGTGAAAACTGAATCGTCTCGGGAAAAATGAAACTCATGTTAACGGCGGTTTGCGATTTCATTGACAAATTAGTGCGGTAAATTTCACCGGTTCACTTTTCACGCCCGGTTTCCATGTATCTACATACTATGGGCGGAATAAATATTTTCGGGTGAATTTTTTTTCGGGTAAAACTCAGGATAAGGCAAAATGTAAATAAAATCTATACTTAGACGGAAAAGAACTAGCCTAGAACTAGACTAGAGATGGATACGGGACTAAGTATTCAGTCCTGGTCCCGCCCATTCCGACGTTTCTTAGAATTTTACCGCGGGTCCCGCGGGTCCCGAAATGTATCACTAAGAAAAATGCACATATCTTTCAAATTAATCTTAAATAAAAATAAAAAAAAATAATGAATGATCTGGAATTTTACGATTATTTGGCTTTTCTTTGCTGCTCGTTTTCATCTCAATAAAATATCAAAAAGTGCATATTTCTAACAACGTTTTTAAGAAAGATTTTCTAAATTTCGAAGATTGGGCTTTTATCGGGAGTGTCGGGAAATTATTTTGGTCCCATCCCGACAGACCTTCCCGATGCCGCCCATTCCGGCTACTTTTAATTCCTATTTTCTGACAAACGTATTATTTTGAGTTGTGACTCTTTTGAAGACGGTGTGCGTATGTATGTATGCACGTTTGCAATCGTGTGTTTCTTTGATGGCCCTTTCACCGCAGGGTGTCCCGAAATACTAATAAATAATAATAAAGTTTAAACAACCTAGTGAACACTCTAAACATCTTCCTACATACCACAGCACCGCAACTGTGCATGCATGTACTTGCAAGAGCATACCTGTATTTATTTTGTATGTATACAAATGTTGCGCATACCACCTGTGGTACGCAAAAGACTTTCACTACGATTTAATGCATCTACCATGTTCGCATTAACACAATAGAGAAGCAGCTGGGGAAAAGTAAGCTTTTTAGCATATTTAACGACGGTAAATGAAACAAACAATGTCAACAAAAAGCATTAACTTTTACAACTGACTTACATGCTTAGGCCTGTAAAAGTGGTACGTGTTTGAAAGGGTTGCGGTGCTTGCATGAGCTAAGCCAAAAACTGATGTACTATTTAGAAGGACTCGGAGGAATTTTTGAGTTCATAGTATTTATTTTACATGCATATACAGGCATATGTGTGTAGATATACAATTCATAAGTATGACGGCCAACGTTTGCTGTGTAATGTTCCGACTGTTTCTGTAGAAACTGCGCTTTAAAATCGCTTCAATTAAGGAATGACTAAATTTTTACTTCACCTCTAAAGATGAGTTCAATTAACATTTCCTAAAGGGTTATCCGATTATGCAGCAAGGAGTTAACATAGTGTATTCAAAACATTTACATCGTCACTTTGCTGCATCCGGCTATTTTGGCGCAGAGTTAGTCGTCGGCTAACAAACGAATTTCATAGTTTCAACCTCATAGTCACGGAAAGCAACCACAACGAGGGATTAAATTCAGGTATTTTTACATGATTCCGCTTCGTCCTTGGTGTGAGTTACATTTTATAAACACGGCCATATATGGGGCTCTTTCTCTTATTTATGTATGAATATGCATTTGTTTATGTAACTACATATTCATGTACGTGCATATATGTTTCAACGGTTTTTTCATACTTTTTCGTAGAATATCTCGCCTTCCTCGTGCTGCTTGCAACTTTGCTGTTTCCATTTTCCCATTCGCTACAATCCATTTTGGAATTAAACTTACATTTATTTTCGTTGCTCACTCATCTTTGTTACGCTTTTCAAACTAACTTACAAAATCCTTTTAACAAGAGCAACAAAGTGTCAGATACATGCATATATATTTATTTAATTTTTTTCTGTAGAATTTGCTCTAGTTTAGTTTAGTTACTAAAAAAATCTCATCAGCTCCATGAGGTTAGCTGATTTCACGGTAATCGACACGTATCACAATCCCCGTTCTGGTGTTTTGGGCAGAGCACACTCAAATTGCAATTGGCCGACGGACATGCGTTCATCCGATAATATTCTGCATAAGATGCATAGCTCCGTCGGCTGCAGATTTGTTGTTTTCGGGCGGTGGGACTTCGAACCTGCCATCATGGACTGAGGGCTCGGGCTCATCTTCTCCACTACTTTCAAGGCGTTACCATTCAACAAGTATTTTCTCATAATCCAGCCATGTTCTGGACATCGATCACTAAGACGCAATGGTAGTGTTATAGGAGTCTTGATATCTTCAGTAAATCACCTAACTGTCTGATAAAATTTTCGTGTATTTTTCCTTCGCACTCACATATTTCTGCTGGCCATCTATTTTTATTGCTGAAAATACGTCTCGCTTCCCTGTTCAACTCGCTATATCGATCTCAATTAGCACGCATTGCGGCCGAACACAGTGTGCTCTCGGCTTCTTCAACGGTGGCACGTAGTGAGTAAGAGGTGTACTCCTACCGGCTGAGAATATCGGTTAGTTAAAGAGTTCCGTCAAAGAACTGATGTCTTAGTCTAGTAGCTAGGATGCCGAAAGTCAGTTTTGATTAAATCTTTTCGACGTTGAGATTCCCTTGCACTGCTGAGCGCACATATTTTGCTGCACAATGGCATATG
>NW_023473871.1:0-3639 GCF_013731165.1 Rhagoletis pomonella
TATCGGACGGAGGAAGGTGTATGTTGTGTTCTTGGACCGACGTACCCATGGGCGTAGCCAGAACGAAATTTAGGGGGGGGGCCCATACAAAATAAGAATTTCAAAACCAATAACTTACTTATGTACTAAAATTTTTTTTATTATAGCTTGAAATTATTGTAACCAATAAAGGTAAATATGTTGTACAAAAAACAAATAAACAGAAGTTCACAAAAGTTGATATAAAACTATTCGTCGATTTAAATTGTTAACTTTTTACTGAGCATGTTTATTTTACGAGGAGGAAGCATCGAAAGCCTAACCCCTTCCGTGTGAGACTTTAACCCAAACTAAAATTCCTACCGTCATGTACCGTTCCCCTCCCGGTACCACCGTCAAGGATTTCGTCGGGATTATAACACTGTGTGACTGATAAGGTTATAGATCTATTCTCTTCCTCTTCTTCCTTTTTGGCGCTGTAACCGCCAAAGCGATTTTGACCAACTGACGCCTATTAGAAATGCCAAGTGAAGCCAGAATACTTTCAGAGCTGGGGCGTCGGTGTCCATTCGAACGACATGATCAAGCCAGTTGAGCCGCTGTATTTTAATACGCCACATACCAGCACGGGCATGATGAGTGATTTATAGTGTGGTTTTCGTACGTCGAGAGAGGACTTTACTCCTGAATTGCCTACTCAGTCCAAAGCAGCACTTGTTGGCAAGAGCGATTCTGCGTTGGATTTCCATGCTGACATTATTACAGGTGTTAATGCTGGTTCCCAAGTAAACGAAATTCTCTACTTCCTCGAAATTATAACTGTCAAAAGTGACGTGGGTGCCAGGCGCGAATGTGCTGATTGTTTGTTTGATGACAGGAGATACTTCGTCTTGTCGTCGTTTACCACCAGACCCATTCGCTTTGCTTCCTTGTCCAACTTGGAAAAGTCAGGACAGACTTCGCGGTTTTTCTTACCGATGATGTCAGTGTCATAGGCATAAGCCAGCAATTGTACGCTCTTGTAGTAAATTGTTTCTAAGCGGTTCAGTTCTGAAGATCTTATTATCTTCTCCAACATCAGATTAAAGAAGCCACATGAAAGAGAGCCGCCCTGTCTGAAACCCGTCTGGTGGCGAAAGGCAACAGAGCAGAGCTGGTGGTATTACTCAACGTCATTTTTCACAGGCGTATGACAGACATAGCGGCATATACCTTTAAGTACTGTCGAAAGCGGCTTTAAAGTCGACAAATAGGTGGTGAGTGCGGATCATTTTCTCGCGGGTCTTTTCCAAGATTCGGCGTACTGTGAATACCTGGTCTATGGTAGACAATACATTCGATAAGACCTTGCAACCTATGCTTAGAAGGCTGATCCCGCGGTAGTTGGTACGCATGGCGGGGTCGCCTTTCTTGTGGATTGGGCAGAGCGCACTTGAACTCCAGTCGTCGGGCATGCACCTTATTACCTCCTTGCCATCGTAATTAAATAGCTCAGCTGACAGGCCGTCAGCTCAAACAGCTTTGGCACTTTTCTCCATAGTCAGGCGCTGGGATATCGACTCCATCGTCATCGACTGGGACCTCGAAGTGCTTCCGCTATTCAAAAGGGTCGAAAAGTGTTCCCTCCATAATCTGAGTACGTTCTGGACATCGGTCACTAGGTCGCCATGGTTGTTCATACAAGAGTCTTGAAACCTTCCGTAAGTCGCTCAATTCTCTGCTAAAAATTTCGGGTGTTTTTTCTGTCGGACAGCATTTCAAGCATTTTCTCACACTCGTGATCGTACCAGTAATTAGCGGGAAATGTAGTTCCACTGCTCGCGCAAGTCGGTTTGTTGAAGAGTGCTCTCTCACATCAGGTGTGAGGGTCGAGCGCCGAATCCATTGGCCGTCTGTTTTGATTGCAGCTTTTCGACGTTGAACTTTCCCTGCATTGTTGGGGGCCCTTTTTTTTGCTTCACCGAGGTTAGGTCTTATATTGGATGCATCAATATAGTAGTGCGAGTCGATGCTTGGTCCTCGGAGTGTACGTATGTACATCTAAAACATGGAAGCATGTCTTCCGTCTATCACAACATGCTCGATTTGGTTTCCCGTTTTTCGATGTGGAGACATCCATGTAGCTTGAGAGAACGAAAAATGACACTGAAGATGGAACAACGCCGAAACCGGTTTGTCTCCAAACCAAATTTGACAAGGGACGACGGAAAATCGTTCCACAATAATCACACTCCTACCCTGTCGGAAACACCAACAACGAAAATGAGAATAGCTTGATGGAGGTTTTTATGCTAGAACCCAGTAATACATACTGCCAAGCTTCGGGCCCCGGCGAAGTGGATCATCCTCAGCCCGCCGTTTCTATGTGGAGGCTGATTTTTTCGACACTGGCACCAAAGATCCCTTCGTTGCCCACCTTGGCATTTAAATGGCCAAGCACGATTTTTATACGTGTCGGGGGCAGCGCTAATATGTACGCTCTAAGCTAAGAGAGCCTTGGATGCCTCGTCCTTCTCTTCCATCGGGGCATTGGCACATGTGAATGAGATGTTGAAGAATCTCGCTTTGATGCGGATTGTGGCTAGACTTTCGTCCACTAGAGTGAACGCCGGTCTCTCTCCCACCACAAATCCAACACCGAATTGCACTCCTTTACGTGGCAACTGTAGTAGACGTCGCAAAGCTCACGCTTACCTTCCTCGCCCCGTCCATCGCATTTCGTGGATGGAGCTGATGTCAGCCTTTATTTTCCCTAGGACTTCAACCAGCCGGGCAGAGGCACCATCCCGATTAATCCCCAGCGCACGCGGGGTGTTACGCCCTCCCACTTTACCTCGCTCGCAAACTAGCGTTCGGTCGCTTACCAGAGTATTCATGGATATAAATATCCGGACGTAGTTAGCTGCGATTTGAACCGTAAGCACACGAATCACTTCTGGCCACTCCCAGGTGAATGGCCGTCAAAAGCTTTGCAGTACTGGGAAATGTACAAAACATAGTGGCCAAAAACGAATATCTCAACTAAACCCTGATGATTTTTTTTAAATTCGCTCTACATACCTGTATAATAAACCAAATAGCCGGACAAAACGTTAAATGATATACATACATATGTATTATGTATAAGTATGAGGGCGTATTGAACATTTTGAGTACGCAGATTTTTTAGGCTGGTATATTTATTTATGCTAAATATATTACTTGATTTTGTTTTGTCACACTTTAGAAGTAAACGTCTTGGCTGTTCACCCAACTGTTTAGTAAAGACACAAACCTAAAGACAAAGTAATAAACAATTGAACTATAAATTTATTTATAGTTTCCGTTCAATCAATTTTTGCTCATTGTCGACTGCAGCCAGGTTTTTACCCTTTTAAAATGGAAGTGCTTTGAAGTTAGAGATAATAACTTGATACAGAACCGGATGATCCACATATCTACTTTTCAAATCAATTTACTAATTATTTAGTTAGCGTTGGGAGTATAATTTGTTATACAGTATATATATAGGAAAAACCTTGAAATTTAGGGGGGCCGAAATTATCAAGCAAGCATTTCGTGGTAGTATTTTTGAATATCTAGGCAAAAATTTGAAAGTTAGGGGGAGGGAGCGAAATATTAACCCGATGCGAGTCTCCGTATTTACAATTTGTGGCTCTA
>NW_023473872.1:0-3639 GCF_013731165.1 Rhagoletis pomonella
TATGGGGTGGCAGACTATAGTGATATCGGAGGAAATTGTGTGGCTGGTGAACTGGCCATGAGTGGCACCCTCGAGCCAATATCACCAAGAAAAGGCAGAGTGGAAGGCCCTCCACTACTTGTGAACTTCTCTTGGAAAGATGATCCGCGGCTGTATTGTCAGGCCATTGTCCTATCGGGGTCCAGGCAAAGAGTTTAAATATCAAAACAATATTTCCGCTTAGATTACCCAGTTTTTTTTTTCAATTTGGGCTTAGGCAGCGGGATTCGTACTTCTTAACTGGTCCGTAACAGCTCTCCGGGACTAACATCTGCCGCAGCGATTCTAGCTTTAACCTAATAGTCCCTGTTCGTAGTGCTATCACAAAGAACCACCGTTCACGGTCTAAGCAGTCCTTTGACAAAGGGACCAGCTTAACCTAACCGAACCTAACTAATCAAGTCAATATCTCTTAGAAATTGTTCCGTGACAATAAAACGGAACAGCTGCGAGCATCAAATCAAATCAGCCTTTATACTCTGAACCACTGAACGCTCAGCACTGATATCGCAACATTTCGGGGAAGTTGGAAAAATTCACTATTAATGGAAACCCCATTCCCGATATTAACAAGACTCGATCGCTAAAACAACAGTCCTTTTTCTGAAAAAGACTCGAGCATGTACTTTCTTGGGAATTAGCAAACACCATCCGCTTAACTAGACCGACTATATACAAATATAGCCTTTTATAGACAGGCCACTCATCGAGAACTCCATCATCGGAGACCAACGCCACCTATTGTAGACAGAGAGCTCGAGTTGCTTCATGAGGCTGGCGATACTTTGACGCAATTCCATTGTGGATGTTGTACCAGGTTAAACAGGTCGGTCCAATTTGAATAAGATGCCCCGACGACTGGGCTTTTCCTGAGGATGCCATTAGATTACACTGCAGACAATATCGACTGCTGAGTGGAAGATCGACATATCTCGGCAGCCAGTTCCAAAACGCCCTATTTCAAAAAACTTTTCAAGAACGCCCTATTTCAGAATTTTATTGAAAAACACCCTATCTCAGAATTTGTTTGAAGGACGCCCTATCTCGGAATTCGGTTCAAAAATGCCCTATCTCACTTCAAAATATATTGAAAATGTGCTGATATGGGGCGTTTTTGACGGCAGCTGAGATAGAGCATTTTTGAAACGAATTCTGAATTAGGGCGTTATTGACAAGTTTTTTGAGATAGAGCGTTTTCGAACTGGCTGGCGAGATAGGTCGATCTTCCACTCAGCAGTCGATATGTAGTCGATTCACTGACAGAGTTTAGTAAACTGCTAAAACAAAAAACAAAAAACTGAAAGATTTTCGATCGATTTTCCTTTTATTTCTTAAGTAATTTTCGGCAGCGGAAAATTTCCAAATATTCAGATATACAGCGTGGCGACGAATAACTGTTACCCTGGTTTTTTTAAGGAACAAAAGAGTCCTTTATAGATTTTGCGAGAAAAGTATTTTATTGTTAATTTTCCACAGATTTTACTTTAGTTGTATTAGCTGGTTATTAAATTTTAATCACTATTTACATTTGCCAGCAGTTAAAACTTTGAGAGAAAAGTTCATTTGGCACGCAAGTCTTTTTTAGGTGTATTTTTTCATAGGCTTTGTATAAAAAAATACAAAAAAGAAAAAAAAAACTGTATAAGGTTGGTCGAATGAATGGCCGTCCTAGTCACCAGTTCCAAGTCTATTCGATTTTTGAGTATGAGGCCTTATGTTGAACGAAAAGGGGAGTATAAAGGACTCAAAATGGGGAAAATTTGCCTATGGTTACAGAAGATATGGAATAAATTAACTGACGAAGACCTGCGTGCCAAATGGGCTTTTCTGTCAAAGTTTACACTGCTGGCAAAAGTAAATAAGGATTAAAATTTAAAAACTAATTAATACAGCTAAAGTAAAATCTGTGGAACAATAAAATACTTTTTTCGCAAAATCTATAAAGGACCTTTTTATTTCTCAAAAAAAACTGGGTAACAGTTATTCGTCGCCACGCTGTAAATTTAAATTAAAATGAATAAAAATGTTCGGGTTCCATTTTCAATAAAATAAATATTTAGACCTTTTAGATTCTGGTATATAAAAAAGCTAGATGAAACCCCAGCTTATTCGGTTGCAAAAATCCGGTTTACTCGGAATTCGAAAAATCAAGTTTTTGGAACACTTCTCCTCCTAAAAATATTAAAAAAAAAAAATGGTTGAAACTGGTTTTGAAAAACCGAGTCAATCACCCTGCTGCGAATTCTCCAACAATGCGCCAGCTCATTGAGAATACTTAGGGGCGTCAGTGGTAAAAATACATCGATGTTTTCCTCGCATCGATGCCTCGAAACTTACATCGATATTCGTTGATGCATCGGAGGGCGTACATCGATACGCATAGAGTGTTTCTCCACTATGGAAATAAAGCAAAACCAATACTACGCAATTTCGACTGATATGTTCTGCTTTACCCGAGTCCAGTTGATATGTTGTTGTAATAGCGTATTTTCGTCAAACAGTCTGTTTATTGGAGGTACGCTGAGGTAACGATTTTTTATAGAACCTCCCCTGGGATTACTGAACAAAAAAAAAATCTTTGAACCACAGGCAGGCTATGTATTATCCTCTATGAGAAACCGTCTGATATAATACATATGAGCAATCCTTTCTCTCGGTAGAAAGAGAACGCCATAGCATTCTTCTTTAATTTATTTCAATCACTGGAGTTCCAGAAACAAGTACAATAAAAAAATAAATCAAATATTTGAACAATTTTAGTTTTAAAACGTTTAATGCCGCAAAAAAATACCGAAATTACTCATTTTATCATTTTCACTCGAAAATATCATAATTGTTTTTTTTTTAATAACTTTGGGAAGTTTTCTAATAGACTGTTCATATTAGAGGCAATGAAAGTTGGCATAAAATATTGCATATCTGTGATGTTTCAAGAAGGTGCCCCATAAAAAAAAAATGGCGGCATGCAGAAAATCTGTAGCAGCTATTTTGTATTTTTTGAAATTTAACGCTTTTGTTATTTTAAAATTTTAAGATACCTTAAAATGTCAACATTAAACAGTGAAAATGTTCTTCTTGTCACAACGAACAAATCTATAGTAATAAAACTAGTGTGCCACCAAATGAAAAAAATGCATTGATTATAACAGGGTTGTTGCGAATATTCGCATTCGCATTCGCAACCGCGGAGCTTCCGCATCAATTTTAACATTCGCATTCGCAAAAATCAATGCGGATCTTTTGCGAATGCGAATATTGAAGGGACCGAAAATTACAGTTATTTTTTACGAGTTAAACTTGGCCAAGTATTTTTTATTCCGAAATAAAAGTACTTTCCGGTTAATAAACAAATCGCTTATCCAAATTAAGCAAGTTTGGTATCCAATGAAAGAGAACTTGAATAGCTTTAAAACTGAAATGTCTAAAAGAGGAAAGCAATAAAAAATGTTAACTAATTACCATAGAACAAACATTGGGTCAGTTATGTATTTACATGAATTTCTTTATTATTAAGTTATAAAAATATATAAATAGAGGTAGTAACCGTCATTCGTTATTTCTGTTTAAAAGCTATTTCAGTCCTCTTTCATATGATATCAA
>NW_023473873.1:0-3639 GCF_013731165.1 Rhagoletis pomonella
GCTTGGCCTTCAACGAACGAGGTTTAGTAGCCGCTGCAACAACAAAAACAACAACAACAAATTTTGTGTTTAAAATTTACAGTACTGAATTAAAAGAAAACGATTTTGTGGAAGGATCTTTAAATGTATTGGAAGAGTATGTTTGTGAAACTATCGTAAAACTCAGTGGATATATATATATTTATATATTCTTTCATTAAATGTAGTAATGAAGACAATTCGGTAGAGTTTGAACGTGTGGGTATTGTGCGAAAGATTGTGAGAAGAACCTACACAAGCATATCGACACAAACTGAGTAAGATAAAAACTTAACTCGGGAAATATACTTATTAATTATAGACTCGTATTTATGTATTTATTTATCTTAGTAATTCAGCAAAAAGTTGCAGATTTTGAGCTCAAAATTTCAATGTTTGAAAAGGGTAAGAGCTTTCTAACTCAAACTCAACAAAAGTTGTTTGAGTTAAGCAGTTTAAAGCCACCACGTTATAACCTGGATGACATATCGTCAGCTACTTGCCTATATTCTGCTGGGCCACGTTGTTACAGACTGCTGCGGAAACTTGAATTTCCTTTGCCGTCACCTTCTACTCTGCGTAGATGGGCATCCAAGTTATGCGTTGAGCCTGGTCTGCAAACACATATCCTCGCGCACATGAAAATGTTCGATATGCCGTTGGAAAATAAATTATGCATTCTTTCATTCGACGAAATGAAGTGCAGGGAGGAATGGGCGTATGACCGGAAAGCAGACATAGTTCTCCAGCCGAAAAGGATGGTCCAAGTAGTGATGGTTCGTGGACTGTGTGGAAACTGGAAGCAGCCCATTTTCTACAATTTCGATCTTTTTGTTTTTGAAATGTTTAGAGGAGACTAACTCTATTTTCATCAAATTGAATGGCCATTTGCTGAGTACTGCTCCAAATTATATGCACAATTTGCTAATCAATACCAAAGTGAAATTGGATGAAAAAATTCTAAAACGATTTTATTTGGGCAGAACCTTTTTTAAAATAAAATACCTTAACCGAAAAATAAAAGAGTTGAAAATTTCAAATGTCAGCAAAAAAATGAAGAAAATTACAACTTAGAGTAATGTTTTGTTACATGTTATGTAAATTTGTATATGTTATTTAAAATAAACAATCATTATTAATTAACAACTAAAGCTTTTTATTAAATAAATGTATGAAAACTGGATTTTATTTTACTTTCTCATCTCTGCACATGCATCACTCTTCAAAGGAACTTTTAGGCGCTTGAAAGAAATTAATTTAATTTTATTTATGGATCACATTAACTGCTATTTTTTGTATGTATGTAAACCTTACTCTTGTATTAAATCCCAAATATTAAAAAAAAAATCTCCTTTCTCAAAAAATTCCAATGTGGCAAAGCTACGCTTAATATTTACATCTGGGGAATTGTCAAAAATCTGCTTTATAATCAAAAAATAGTAGTAATGAAACTACGTTCTTTTTTGTATCATGGAATTAACTATATTTTTATAAAAAATTTAAATTATGTAAGGAAAGAAAAAAATTTCAAAACCTGTCAACACATTTTACTACTATTTTCGTGAGCACAGCTGTACATACATACGTAATACCTTTGATTTTTTTTAAAGTAATGAATTTTTATATTGATAATACTATATGTATTTAAAAGTCTATTAGTTATTATTTGTTAAATTAATGCGCTATTATTTTGTTGTTATATTGTTAATAATAAAAAATACGCTTAAAAATTAACTGATTTTTATGGCTTTGTACTGATTTTTGATCCCAACTTTACTGATTATGTCACTATAATATCTGGACCCTAATTCCAATGTCCATTCGCAGTAGTCTAAATAAAAGCAACTTTAAGTTCGTTCTATATTCGTACTTTCGTTAAAACAAATATATACATCCGTATATATTTTGCATAACTATGTGTTTCGCTATCTAAATATATATTTTCAGCCAATATGGATAATCATTGTATTATTTTTAAGTTTGTGTTTATTATAAATCTTAGTTCTAAGAATTTTCATTATTGTTATTCTTATGTTTATTATAAATCTTAGTTCCTTCCTGTTACTTGTTGTACTATAAAAGATCGTAGATCTTATCATGATAAAAACATAACAAGGTAAAACCATTGAGAGGCAGTCTGACGTTTGCCAACAATATAATTTTAAAATCAAAACTCAAACTCACACACACATTCTCATTTTCAATCTCAAACAACAACAATTGTGAACAATTAAATTTTTTTATTTTCAATTTTATATGATTTTAAAATGTTGGCAAACGTCAGAAAAAAATCATGGCCGACGAAATGAGAGAATGAATTTACCTTGTAATGTTTTTATCATGGATCTTATTGTACTAATGTTTTTTCGCAATAAATAAAATGAAATGAAATATTAAAATACAGTAGTGTGCAAAATTAAAATTTAAGCAAAGTTTCAAATACCGCTATCTCGAAAAGTGAAGCCAATCGGGCAAAACTGGGGACGCAATTGAATTTAGAAGGCTCCAATTAAGTAAGAGCAACTAACAAAACCTTTGAACCTTTTGAAAAAAAAAATTATTTGATATAACGCTCGAAATATTCTGACTCCTTGCATCATTAAAAGCGGTAAATCAGGGGTTTTACACATTGCTAGTGAAAACTTTTTTGAAGCATTTTACAGGTATATGTAATTTTATAAGGACTAGTTGTTATAAAAAGTTTTAGATCGTTTTGACGTATTTTCTAAACGTGCCTGCAATTAAGATGTTTTTGGAATAAAAAATACGCTCAAGATCGCAGAAAAGTTTATCTTTAAAAGTTGGTTTATTCTGAAAGCACACCTCTTGCTAAGGTATCAAACTATTCGTAATTGTTTGTAGAATACAATACATACTTAAAAAGTTTTTAAAATGAAATGCTTCAAAAACTATACACGATAAACCGAAATTTTTGAAAACTTTGAAAACTGCTGCGCACTTTTCGTTACTTGCCATTTGGATATTTTTTAAAGCACACTTCAGTTATCAACTACATATGAAGTGCACACATAAGTACTAATTGCATATAAAGTTTCAAATCAGTATATGGTGTGCTTCAAAACTTATGACATAATTAATTTTCCACCTCTTAAAAAATACATAAAAAATTCACTTGTCAATATTTTTTTTTTTAATTAAAACATCTATAACTCAAAAGTTATGCCACAAATTGATTAAACATTTGTTTGAGGCTTCAAGTATACTTCTATGAATTATATCCAAAAGCAACCAGCTTGATATAGTTTACAACAATGAAAATAAAGCTAAATAACACTAAGGTTACCTGTTTTTTAGATTTGCCCATATAGTAAAAAAAATCTAAAAAAATAAATTAATTAATTAAAGCAATAATTTCGCTACGGTAACCTCCAGCTAAAATTGCAATCAGCAATATTTGATACAGCATTCTTTAAGAATATCCTTGCGGCGACTTTGGGACGGACGCAATTTCTGGCCTTCGAATAGGTTATAGGAACCCTCTCGACATCCAAATTTTGCACCTGAAAAAAAATGCAAAGCGGAACGCCGCCTAAAACAGGAAGCTTTGATCATTTTTTTTTATCATCTTCCATGCGCCTGATACTCAACAATACAACGTGC
>NW_023473874.1:0-3639 GCF_013731165.1 Rhagoletis pomonella
ATTACTTCAGCGCAATTGCTATTCGGAGTAAAAAAAATTTATGAAATTGTGCTTTAAATCTTTTTGCTCCCTTGGGTCTAATCCATGCCACATTGCATGCAATTTATTAGACACTGAAAAAAAAACAATGTCTACAATTTCCAACCAAAATTCAATTAGACAACCACAAAGTGGTGCAATTAGAACTTGTGATGCGAATACTTAAATGCTGACAGCAATATTGCAACCAAGTGCGAAGTGAATTGTGTATATTCGAGACAAAAGTGCCAAAAGAAACTCTAAACTTTTACCTTCACAAAAGTTTAATGACATCTACAGCAACCTTATTGTCAGAAGTATTTTGGCAGCGCACTCCTATGACTTTGATGACATTTCCGTTGACATTTACTTGTGTTCGTACATATACATATATTTACATAACTGAAGTAAGTATATTTGCACATAAGCATGTAACGGGTGATTTTTTAAGAGCTTGATACCTTTTTTTTTAAAAAAAACGCATAAAATTTGCAAAATCTCATCGGTTCTTTATTTGAAACGTTAGATTGGTCCATGACATTTACTTTTTGAAGATAATTTCATTTAAATGTTGACCGCGGCTGCGTCTTAGGTGGTCCATTCGGAAAGTCCAATTTTGGGCAACTTTTTCGAGCATTTCGGCCGGAATAGCCCGAATTTCTTCGGAAATGTTGTCTTCCAAAGCTGGAATAGTTGCTGGCTTATTTCTGTAGACTTTAGACTTGACGTAGCCCCACAAAAAATAGTCTAAAGGCGTCAAATCGCATGATCTTGGTGGCCAACTTACCGGTCCATTTCTTGAGATGAATTGTTCTCCGAAGTTTTCCCTCAAAATGGCCATAGAATCGCGAGCTGTGTGGCATGTAGCGCCATCTTGTTGAAACCACATGTCAACCAAGTTCAGTTCTTCCATTTTTGGCAACAAAAAGTTTGTTAGCATCGAACGATAGCGATCGCCATTCACCGTAACGTTGCGTCCAACAGCATCTTTGAAAAAATACGGTCCAATGATTCCACCAGCGTACAAACCACACCAAACAGTGCATTTTTCGGGATGCATGGGCAGTTCTTGAACGGCTTCTGGTTGCTCTTCACTCCAAATGCGGCAATTTTGCTTATTTACGAAGCCATTCAACCAGAAATGAGCCTCATCGCTGAACAAAATTTGTCGATAAAAAAGCGGATTTTCTGCCAACTTTTCTAGGGCCCATTCACTGAAAATTCGACGTTGTGGCAGATCGTTCGGCTTCAGTTCTTGCACGAGCTGTATTTTATACGGTTTTACACCAAGATCTTTGCGTAAAATCTTCCATGTGGTCGAATAACACAAACCCAATTGCTGCGAACGGCGACGAATCGACATTTCACGGTCTTCAGCAACACTCTCAGAAACAGACGCAATATTCTCTTCTGTACGCACTGTACGCATTCGTGTGGTTGGTTTAATGTCCAATAAAGTAAACTGAGTGCGAAACTTGGTCACAATCGCATTAATTGTTTGCTCACTTGGTCGATTATGTAGACCATAAATCGGACGTAAAGCGCGAAACACATTTCGAACCGAACACTGATTTTGGTAATAAAATTCAATGATTTGCAAGCGTTGCTCGTTAGTAAGTCTATTCATGATGAAATGTCAAAGCATACTGAGCATCTTTCTCTTTGACACCATGTCTGAAATCCCACGTGATCTGTCAAATACTAATGCATGAAAATCCTAACCTCAAAAAAAATCACCCGTTACATATCTACATATATGCATTTATGTCATACACCGACGAATTCACAGAACTTTTAGCTAAGATGAAGAAACTGCGCGTGGCAGACTCCGATACGAGTAAGCTATGGGAAAGTGGAAAGCTAACAACTTGCAAGACATCTTGACTAATTGATTTACAAATGCTTTAGTATTTAGTTAGTTGCGAGAGTTTAATCACAGGTAAAAGGTAATGAAATTTATGAAATGAAGAATATGCGCATTTAATTGTGGAATAAATGATAGGAAGGAAAGGATATGGGTACGCGTCTGCGGCTGAAGTGATGAAACAGAGTATGAATATTAATGGTGCAATAAACTGCCTGCAATTGCAATTAAACGGAGGCGACAAAGAAAATTTGTTTTTAGATTTTGAAAGCGAAATGGCGGTGAAGAAATTCTCGTACCGCTTCTCCAGTGTGCCTATAGAATTTTCTCACAATAAGGGTTTTCATCAAACCGTATAAATGCATTGTAAACCGTACAAACTTATAATTGTGTAAACCTTAAAAATACGCTGTAAAAATTTGTATGGAAACTCGTTGACACATTTCTGATAAACTTCTCCAGCGAATAAACTTGATAAACTGAAGGCAATGCATCCCTGTCGCAACTCTAGCTATGTTTTCTTGGGCAATAATCGGGATCCACATAAAAAAATTTTGCACGCAATTTCAACAACAACGATATGATCCTGATAGATATTTGGTGCAATTATTTATCCGTTCTGTTTAATTTGTTTCACTGATAATTTGGCCGCACTGTTTAGTAGCCGTGACAACTAAATTCATATACAAACAGACACTTTGCCATTGCTTCTTTTAACTTCTCTATAAACAATTTGGCGAACGTTCGGAAATGACCTTCGTATCGAAATAAAAACGAACTCATAACCAACCTTAGTTTTCCAACGTTCATAAATAGTTTATTGGAAATACATTCGAGTTGGGTTCGAAAAAAAGATTAAAACCATAGCAACAAGCGAGAAAGTGAAATCCAGCTCATTTTCGAAGGGAAATATTAGAAAATTACTCCCTCTCGTTAAAATTTTAATTCAATAATGGGCTGTATTTCGAACTCTTAGCGAAGGAAAAAGTACATTGGATAACAACGGTTCCGTTTTGCTGGAGAATGGCCTAGTTCTCGAATCGAATATTAACCTATTCCACATTAGTTATAAAAATAGATATTATCTCGTAAATATAATATTTTCCCATTTAGTGAGTTAGTTTCTATAATTTCTTTATCCTCGTGCTAGTATTATAAAGTTAGTGATACTGAGCTCGATAACCAAAGAAAACACGACTATTGTCACAAGTGTAAACGAAAAGAGAGTGTGGTTAATAGCTATTCTCTCTAGAGTGCGTTTATATTATCTGTTTGATAAAGTTATCGGTTTAGTTGAATACCACTAATGATTTCTTTATGTTTTTGAAAATGTTTTTTTTTTTTAGTTTTTTTAAGTACCTTAACTTTTTAACCGACTTCAAAAAAGGAGGAGGTTATCATTTCATTGATTTTTTTTTCTTATTTTACGTAGGAAATGTTGTACCCCAAGGTGGGTCCCATATTTAGTTGGATTAGATCCGATCATTAGGTTATGAAGAAATTAACGGTACTCCTAAATTTTTATACGAGTATTGATTGTTTTTTGTTTAAAAATTACTTGTATATTTGCTAGACATTAAAAGAAAAAATAAATGATTACTTATATTTGTTTTGGCTTTTTTTAAAAAACCTTTCAAGACTTTCTTCTGCTATATTCTTTCGTGATTTTATTAAAACTTTCCGGGATTTTTTTACGGCAGCTTCGGAAGCTTTGTGGATTATTTTGGGGTTTTCATTTTCCAGATACTTTAAAATTT
>NW_023473875.1:0-3638 GCF_013731165.1 Rhagoletis pomonella
ACTATTGTAGCCATATGTGCCACATACAATGAAAATAAGTATATACACACCCACATACCTACTCACTACCACCGCCGCCTCGTTGTGTTGCTTTCACTTTTTTAATGCTGCGAGTGTTAATTTAAATTTTTAATGAGCCGCGTTTTATTTGCGGTCAAAGCCAGTTAAGCAAACACCTGGTCGAATTAGCACTTTTACCGCTTGGGGGTAGATGCATTGACCAACTGGACCAAAATTTTCCAGCAAAGCGCCGGATTAATTTTATTTAATATTTCGTATTATGGATGCAAAACTGTTTTTTTTCCATGGTGAACTCGAATGAGGATCTCGTTTTTGTAGATGCACAGCAAGTGCAGGAGTTAAATGCTAAGTAGAGACGCGAAAGAGGAAAAAAAAAACAATGATGAAAAGGAAATAAACAAATAAATATGTATGCAGCCGAAGCCTAATTAAACTCATTTAAAAGTATAATTTCAGAGACCGTTTCGGTTATGAAATTTATATTGAGCTCAAGTAACTGTGACTGTGAGTAAAAAATTTTAGAAAATCGGACAAAATTCCGAAAAAGCATGCGAAAAAATTTCAAAAAATTTCAAATAGGTCTAGAAAATTCTGAAATGACCGAGCATTCCAAAAGTTTGGAGAAGTAAGATCTCGCATAAGACTACAAATAATGCTGAGAGCACAGAAAAGTTTAAAATTTTTTCGAAAAAATACCGAAAATTCTGCAAAAGTCCCAAATAAAGTGTCAACAAATTCCCGAAAAATTACCAAAAAAATCAATTATCATAAACGATTAGGTTAAATTAAAAAAATCCAATTTATTTTATTTGCTAAGTAAGTGTAAAAAAAAAACAAGGAAATCAGAAAAAATCCAGAAAGTCCTGAAAAGGCTGCGAAAAATTTCAATAGGTTCAGAAAAATTCTGAAAAATCTTGAAAAGCCCGGAAAAAATTCGAAAACTCTCGGATTATCAGATCTCGAAAACAAACTACGAAAAATGTAGAAAACACCGCGAAGTGCTGAAAAATTTTAAATTTTTTCGAAAAAATACCGAAAATTCTACAAAGGTCCCAATAAAGTTTCGAAAATTCCCGAAAAATCACAAAAAATCACTGAGGATAAATGATTATTGCTGTGTTGAAAATTCCAGTTTATTTTGTTTGCTAATCAGTCAGGTTCTGCGGTCTTGCTTTAAGTCTAGAAAAAAGAAGTCTGATGAGGAGATGTGGTGATCTCCGAAATAGCTGCTATAACTTCTACCGCTTAGACTTTGTGGCTTTTTCAATGTTTCCTAATAAACAATAGTGGCACAAAGCTCAATGAAAATATTAAACAAAAATAATGAATGAGATAATAGAAAAAGTAAATTAAAATTAAAGCTTAAATGGTTCCCGTAAAGTACAACGCGAACAAAGCGAAGTGTTGCTAAATAAAGTTTCTGGTCGTGTGCCACATAGAAATTTTGCCGGATACTCGGCTTCTGGACGAATAAAGAGCGGCATTCGAATATTCGGTAGACTGCCATTCCTTATGAATTCCATATAATTGTTTCACTGGATTTTCCGGGAATTTATTCGAAATTATAAATCAATGATCATGGAGGAATCATTGGAATCATGTAAAAAATATCGAACTGAAGTGAAAGCTTCTACTAAAGAGCGAGCTTACGAGGTGTTAGAGCTTTGGTGGTTGAGGAAAAGTTATTTTTTTTTAAAAGTTATATATTTCCTACCTGAACTTGGACTCATCACCATCCATTCATTCCGTTCTTTGAAATATTTTCGTTATTTTTTTGAAATATTACGAATAATAAGAAATTTATAAGCCCCGCAAAAGTTTCTGCCTTGTAGATTACATATTTACGACTCGCCGAAAAGTTATATTTTTTTCTATTTCCAGCTCAAATGCCAGATTTGCGGAAGTTTTGTGGTTCGCGCTAAAACAAAATTCTGATATTTTTCGGTGAAAACTCTCAGTATGATGTCCTATTTCATAATACCATTGTTATTCTCTTTCTGAAAAATGATTTAAATTTGTTGTCCAGCGTTATTGAACTCGATAAGAAAGAAAATAAAAGCGTTTCCAAACTAATACTTCTAGACTAAAAATCGAGAAATCCCACAGGATTTTAGAGGTGTCTCGCAGGATAGTCGGATAATCAAAAACCTGCCGGTTATTGCAGATTCCGGATATTTATCTGGTGCACGGCACATCCATAAAGGTAAACTAAGAAAATAAATACCTCGCAGAGTTGCCAAGTAGGCGGTCTATGATGTGTTCATGTCCCATTCCTGCCCAATCACGATTAAATAATTTTATGTATAAACACCCAAAATATATAGAGCATAAGTTACCGCTTAAAGCCCAAATAAGGTAACTGAAAGCACGTCCTGAAAAAGTATCTAAAAGATTCCAAAAGCTCCGAAAAATCGCGAAAAACCCCTAAAATCCCGAGAAGGGCTATGTAAGCTGCCAATATTTCCAAAAGACTCCTGAAAATTTCCAAAAAAAATCCGAAAAAAATATAAGAGGTCCGCAAAAACGAATTCGAAATAATCACGAAAAATGCAAAAATATCTAAACAAAAAACCGAAAAATCACGATTTACCATCAAGTTATCGGTTGATCTCTGCCATAGTCATTTCTAAAGCCGGCTGGGGAAAGAGAAGGTCAGTAAGAAGATGGCGAAAATTTGTATCGGTTCCCAAAAAAGTATAATTGGAAACTCTAAGAGTTAAAAAATGAGCATTAGGGGCTAGATTCTGTAACTATGAGAAAATGCAGTGTATACAGAGCGCAAAACTCACAACCAAAAGCTCACCGAATAAAATGCTGTGAGTTTCTCGGAAGGAAAGTGTACACAATTTTGACAGTTAAAACTCAGTCTCACACTTCCTGAATCGCAAAATGAAGAGTCTACACAATTTTCGGTGTACACTTGAAAGCCCCAGCCACGCATTTACTTTATGATACTAGCTACGCTCACATTTTAACCAGCCTTAGTACTTGGGTCTTATAATCGACTTCGCCGGGGGACCGCCACCTTCTTCTTATTTAAAAAATAAAATCTGAACCAATCTCGTCCGTTAACAGGCAAGACCACAGTACACAGACGTCAGAGACTATTGGTGCTGAAGGAATAGCAGGTGTTCATCGGGAGTTATTACGCTTTACCAATGCCCAAAAGCACAGAATACGGGCTCTGATAAAGGATGCTTAAGGGGAACTTAAGGAAGCTTAAGGGGGAGGAGAGATCCACCACGAAGTAGAGAAAGTCACCCAGCTGCTCGCCTCATAACCACTATTTCTACTTTCGCAGGCAGAAAGCATTGCGGCGCAAGATTAACGATTGTTTCCCAAATTCTTGCAGATAACCCTGCCAATCAAGGGAGACAAAGACAGCAAATTACCCACAAAATTTAGCACCCACGAAAAGCAAAGGCGCCGCCACCCAAGCTCACTTTACGAAAACTCTTAAGGGCCTACTCGTTGCTTAAATGGGTCGAAGCCCTCGAAGTGGATGAGAAAGAGTAACCAGCTGGATAACTCAACAAGTAATTTTTAAGCAAAAAACAAAACCGACTTCAGTTCTAAGCTAATTAGAATTACTTCTCGGAGAATACACGCAAGAGCTA
>NW_023473876.1:0-3638 GCF_013731165.1 Rhagoletis pomonella
ATCACTCGCATGTGATCGCGGGCAACGAGCCGGTCGCCTTTAGTCTTACTAAATTAGACAGGAGCAACACGTGTCTAACAATTAAAGTGAACAGTCTCAATTAAAGTGAACCAAAAAACTAAGCAAAATAAAAATAAGATAAAAAAAACAAAAAATATATAGAAAGTGCGTACAACAATGTGGGTACTAGTGAAAATCCATATTTCAAGAAAAAAGGTATTACGAAGAAGGAAATGCCTAACTGCTAAACAAAATTTCTATGTGGGCTTTGTGTGTGTGATTAAAAAGTCTTGGCATAAAAAAAAACTAACCAAAATGCCTGTCTTGTAATATAAAAATAAAGTATAATATCAAAATATATACATATATATAAACATCACACCTAGATTCCTGCGGTGAATTAAAAAGGGATATTATGTAACATAACTCAGAACCAAATTCAAAAGGCGGAAGGAATAATAACCTGGAAACTAGCGGTAAATATTTAGGCGAATGGACTACAAAACAAAGAGAGGGTTAATCATGCCGCTGCATGTCATTTTGTAACAGCCGCTCTCGTTCGTGCTGTTGCTTGTTTTCCCGATGCTCCCACGTAGTTTTTGGGGTCTTTTGCAGCTCATTCGTCGTCCAGCACTCTCCTTTATTGCTGACGGTACTCGCGGGTATATTCAGCTATACTTTCCAGCGTGATTAGGTGGTCATCAACCTACTATTTTGGGACGTATAATGGATCAGCTGTCCGACGGTTAGAATGTTGTCGTCCGCTGCTTTACTTCACAGCCCGACATACGTATACAATTGTATATTCAAAAAAACTCAGTGCCTTCAATTCCCTTTTGTTTTCACGTGTGCCGGTGCGTTTTGTGTTAGTGGTGCTGTGCTGTTGGTCGCTACTGTCGGACGGACGTGATCGTGATGTAGGTAGCTTCTCCGTTTGGATGTGATCCTTCTCAGGTCCCAACTGGATGGAGGTCCTTTTGCCCTATTTTCTCTGGCGACCTATAAAAGACAAACACAGAGTTTAGGCGATGTTTAAAAACATTATGAGAGCATTCGCATCGCAAGCCTTATTGCACATATGCATATACGCATGCTCGCATATCTCATCGATGCCGTTTCGCAACCCAGGCGGTCAAAGACAATCGCTCTTAAGTGAGCTCAAATAGCTTAAACCGATTGGGATACGAACGTTTATTGCAACAGCCCTCCAGGCCTGTTGGGGCATATATGTACATATGTACACACATTTAAATGCATGCTTCTTAAATATCACTTAACTTACCTCCTATTCCTGTGTAGCACTTCAAGATGGTCATCAATAAAAGAACACACACTTCCGCTACAATTGACTCTGAGGATGTCTACAGCTGGATAACAAACCCGTTTTCATGTGACGCGAAAAGTAAACCTACTGGGATGACAAATTAAGCTTTTGAAAACCTTCTGGACAGCAGCGACAAAATACGATCCATTGTTGCCATATGCTAAATATTCTCTGGTTTTTAAATCGAAATTGAAAAATACTGCATTAGTATTTGTTAAAAATTAATAATGTTGTTTTTTGTAAAAATTTTAATTGTCATAAGCAGCTGAACTTAATTGTCATAAGCAGCTGACTTCGTTGTCGCCGTAGTTTTGTTTTACTGAGCGAAATTTTCGGACGAAATTTGCTGCCGCCGTGCTTTACTAAGGCTATCTGCACACTTGTCGTCCAATCATGGTTGCGTTATCGTCTCGCCCTGAAATTTTGAGCCGAGCACATGCATTTCAAAGGAGATCTGCACACTTGTCGTTATCGGCAAATCATAGAAGATGCAGAAACGGATAAGTACGACAATGTCGTTTGCTAATCGTTGTGCACGCATTGTTTGTTTGCATTTTATGGGGAAAAAATTGTGAAAAAGTTAATATTTGCATTAAAATTGCATAAAAATTAGTATGTTTTGCATAAAATCTGTGGAAATTATTAAAAAGTGAATAACTGCATTAAAATTCAATAAATGTGAGCATTTTAGCTATAAAATATGATGAAATTGTAAAAAGTCTGTGTGCATGCACAAAACACATTTCAGAAAAAGAAAATAAGAGATATAACTGAAAAATTATGTCTAGTATTGTTGCAGCACAGTCTATATTTTAAAAAATTGCAGGTTTTTGTAAATATTTCGCGAAAATATCAACCAGAAAAACAGAAAATACCTGCTCCAAGTGAATTTTTAGAAGCCAAATGAATTGAAATATCACGACCGAGTGTGCGAAAGTGTAGTCGTCATGTAATCGTTGCATCATGATTGTGACAATGAAGCAACTATGACTGGACGACCAATGTGCAGAAAGCCTAAGCGAAAATTCGCCGTTTGCCGGTATTGTGTTCAGTGTTGCCAGAGAAAAATTTCGTTTGGAGCTAAAACGGTCGAAAAAAAGCTAAAAAGGGCTAAATAATACTAATAGTAGCTAAAATGAAGAGCTACATATTTTTGGTAAGGTTGAGCATTTATTGACGTAAGGTTGTTTTTACATTTTCAGCAATTTTAATAAAAGCAACGAATTTTATAAGTGTAAGTGCTGGAAAAATCTTTTAAAACCAAAATAATGTGCCTATATTTCGAATTCGTTGCTATGGCACTTATTGTTATAACTGAACTAAAAATACTATACAAACTGTTCAAGTTTGTAATTTCAGATATTTGAATTGAATAAGGTTTTCGCAAAATTTTTCTGGAAAGTTTTACTTCCTCTCCTTAAAGGTAAAATTAGTAAGGTAAAACAAAATCCGCGCTATCAGAAAAAGGATTTTCTTTTAATGAAGTTTTGAATTCTTTAACCTATATCCAAGAGGTTATGGTGGATATACTGCATCTCGAAGTTTTCCATTTCATCACGCTTTAGTTTTAGCTTATATATACCAAATACAACTAAAACTTTCTGGAGCTAAAAAAGTGCTACATAAATTTGAAAAGAGCTAGGAGCTAAAACCCGATTTTCGGAGCTAAATAGAAAAATAAAGAGCTAAATCTAGCTCCAAAATAACCAAAATGGCAACACTGATTGTGTTTCAAGGGTGAGTCTGTATTTTCAATAAATGCTTACATAAAAAACAAATACACCAGCAAGTTTTCAGCGTCAAATGATTTGAGGGTAATACAGTCAAAGCTCCCAATAAACTTAAAGGAAATAATAAAATCAGCAAAGCAATTTCAGTCCTCAAATTAAAGCTAAACGAGCATAAAGTTTGCATTGTGTTTTCTTGTTTTCGTAGATATTTCAAGAGTAGGGGTGCCGCGAAATTCTTTTAGCACAAAATGGTGCCGCGGTGAAAAAAGTTTGGGAACCTCTGCTCTATCATACCAATTATTTCTAATTTTAACCCGCCTTTGTACCCGAAATGTTAGTTGATTCATACTCGAAATCAAACAAAGGTTGATATGTTCGAACATATCATCAAGATTGAAACTATTCCGGTCTGCAAAGTTGCATTGTCTCAAAAGATTTATGAGGTTGCCTGGGCTGTATTCATCCCGGGAAATTAATTCAGACGGTGTATTGATTGGGCCTTGCTTTTTTATATAGCATTTGAACATTATGGTTTCATGATCCGATATTCTATGTTCCTCCGCTTTTGCACATGAAACTTCATT
>NW_023473877.1:0-3637 GCF_013731165.1 Rhagoletis pomonella
TATACTGTATTTAAGATGAAGCAAACGGGCTTCGTTGATGTACTGATAGGCATATGTATGCACTTATGGACAGCAATGTTTTCATGAATGTACATATGTTTGAATGGTTGTATATTTATTTGTATGTATGTAAATATGTTTGTGTATGTATATATGTTTGTGTACATCTATATATGCACATATTTTTTTTTTTTTTTTTTTTTCGTAGGAGAGGGAAATGCTTTATGCACTGGCCGGGGGCGCTAGTCTCTATACTACCTTCCCCGAGTGTGGGACTCCCACCGAAGCGTGTTGGGCTACCCACTAAAACCCAAACTCCCACCGCCCGCGCAAGAATCCCGCATCTGGCACCGCAATTCTGCATGTCTTCAGATGCAGGAGCGCTCTGTTAGAGCCTTGGGGCTGCTCTTTTGTAGGGGCGTTTCATTCGGGTGTCCTCAGTAGACAACCGTCCTCTCGTTTGCAGCGGAGTACGAATTTCACGTATCTCGCAGCTGCTTCCCACTTTTCTGCGCTGGAAATCATTATCCCAACTATGTTGTCCGGAGTAATGTCTCCGTGTCTTTCTTCCAACATTCTGCGCGAAATCAAGAAGTGTTCGCAGGTGAAGAATGTGTGGTACACGTTATCTTCGACGTTTCCACAGTAGTGACAGAACGGTGAGTCCACCCTTCCCATTCTATGAAGATATTCTCGGAAGTAACCATGACCGGTGAGGAATTGCGTCAGGTAGAAATCGACTTCCCCATGTGGTCTGTTCAGCCATGTTTGAAGGTCGGATCAGTTGCTCGCGCGCCCTTGCCGCGGCAGCTGCTCGACCTATCTCGGCACTGAGATTGTAAATCTCTTTTCGCTCGTAAGCAAGTAGCTCAATTGGCATGACGCCAGAAATAACTAGAACCGCGTCCGCGGACACTGTACGGTATGCAGAAGCAATGCGTAGTGCCCCTCTGCGCTGTACCGAAGACATTTGAACCCGGTATTTTTTGACTTTCAATGCGTCAGCCCATATTTCTGCCCCGTACATGAGCACCGATTGGACCGCTGTCATCAGAAGCTTCCTGCGGCATGGCTTCGGGCCGCCCACGTTCGCCATCAGCCGGCTTAGAGCCGCCGTGCTCTGCGCAGCTTTTTCACATACTCC
Source organism: Rhagoletis pomonella (assembly GCF_013731165.1). Taxonomy (NCBI): domain Eukaryota; kingdom Metazoa; phylum Arthropoda; class Insecta; order Diptera; family Tephritidae; genus Rhagoletis; species Rhagoletis pomonella. Next base: position 1,145 of record NW_023473877.1, read on the forward strand.
ATGGATGTGTTCCCAGAATGTGAGTTTGCTGGTGGCAGGCTTCTTCGGCCTTATGTACCGCCTCGACTACTTCGCCAATTGCTCCTATAGTTGAGTGTCCCTTCCTGAAGCCATGTTGTCGGGGTGAAAGGCCTCCCTCGCTTTCTATGGCTGACGTCAAGCGTATTTTGAGCAGACTCTCCATCATTTTGCCTGCTGTGTCTAGCATGCAGAGTGGCCGGAAGGATGAAGGAGAGTTTGGGTCCCCTTTGCCCTTGGGTATAAGCACCAGTCTCGCCTTCTTCCATTGGCTTGGGTAAACCCGGGCCCTAAGGCAGCTGTTGTACATGTTAAGCAGAAGATCAGGGCTCGTTTCCGCTGCTAACCTGATTGCCTCCGCTGGTATGCCATCTGGGCCTGGAGCCTTGCCGGCTTTCATGCTTCGCAGGGCTAGCTTCAGCTCGTCTGTCGAAACCAGTGGTGCCTCGGCTTGCTCCTCGACGAACACTGTGTCGGCTCTTAGTGGGTGTGTGGGAAATAGCGCATCCACTATATTCTTAACTCGGGCCTCATCCATCGCCTGTGATGATGTATGGAACTTTTTCATCACTATTTTGTATCCCTGGCCCCAGGGATCGCGATCCACTTCGTCGCATAGTGCTTTCCAGCAGTTCCGTTTGCTCTTCTGTATCTCGGCCCCAAGTGCTTTCTTTGCGCTTTTGTAGGCTGCTGCTCTGGTCAGCGCCTCGGGTCTACCACGAGCGCGCGTTGCGAGTCTCCGCATTCTATGGCAGGCCCTTCGCAGCTCAGCAATTCGGTCGTTCCACCAGTATACCTGCTTTTTACCTGACCATGCTCTCCTCTGTGGCATTGAGGCTTTGCATGCCCGGTGAATGCAGCGCATAGTTTCTTCGGCCAGCTTAGTACAAGACTCCCTGTTGTGGATCTCTCCCGTTGTGGGTGAAATGCCTTGGGAATCTGCTAGGAGTGACGTATCGAACTTGCGAACATCGACCCTAGACGGGTTCCATCCTGGTTTCCTGCGAGGGATACTACGTGTTTGCCTTCGCGTGATGTCAGTGACTTGGAAGGTGATGTAGTTGTGGTCGCTACCACTCAGGTCTTCCATCACTCTCCATCCGTCAGCCCTTCGGAGAAGGCTTTCTGAGACCAGGGTTATGTCGGGGATAGAGTATCCAAAACCCGGCCTTCGATATGTAGGGGTCGTTCCGGTGGTGAGGATGGTCAGGCCAATGCGGGCTGCCATTTCAAGGACCAGTCTTCCCCTGGTGTTTGTTTGGGGCATACCCCATTCCACGCCTCTTGCGTTGAAATCTCCAGCAACAATTATGTGGCCGGTTATATCGCGCAATTCGTCTTCAAGGTCTTCGAGCTTTCCCCTGAAGACAGGGACTGTGTCGTTTGGAGACAGGTAGCAGCTCACCACAGTGATTTGCGCCATTTTAACCCAGACGTAGCAGCGTCCTACCCCGCTGCTCTCTGCGCGATGGTTGGGGTTAGCAATCCATATCGCGGCCGAGCCTGATTGGTCAACATGCCAGGTTTCTTCTGTTCTATAGGGTTCACTGATGATGACAGCGTCTGCTCTTTGTTCAAGAACCAATTGGTCCAGCAGGTCATCAGCTACCCTACTCCAGTTCATATTGCCTTGTATAAATTTAATCATATTCTCCCAAGCTTTGTCTTAGCCTCAGCAAGGGCATCCCTGAAGGCCTTGCACGCTCCCGACCCGGGCAGGTGATGGGCATTTTTCTGTCCATCTCCTGCTGACCACATTTCCAGCATGAACTGCTTCTGTCTGGGCCTTTGCATGCCGCCTTTTTGTGGCCATACCCCAGACAGCGGAAACACCTTTGGACATCCGCGCGCTCTCGGACGCGGCAGATAATCCAACCTACTCGCAGCTTCCCCTTTTCAATAAGAGTCCGGCCTGGCAGTTCATCGATTTCCACCACGGCCATTCTTTGTTCTCGCGAGTTTACAGCGAGGAGAGAGACGCGAAGTTGGCCATTCACCTTGTCTCCTAACTCCCCGCGTATAGCGTTCTCCACTTCTGGGGCCGTGGTTAGGCAGTCCATGCCCAGAACTTCTAGACGTAAACGTCTAGTGAGAATACGGGCGTCTCCAAGCTGGCCTATGGCGTGCACACATTAATTGCTGTGTGGTTGCCACAGCGCTCCATTTCGATGAGCACGCCGCCTTCGCGGGTTTTCCGAACAGATCGAATTACGGTCACACACGGCACATATTTAGTACAAACGAAAACAAATCTAATAAGCTGCTCGTTGATATAAATGCGAACTGTACTGATTGTCAAAAATTATGTGTTTGTTTTACATTTGTTCATGTTTGTCGTTGTGCGTGTAATTTTCTAGAGTAGTTTTGTGCTCTCGCTATCTCCTTGTATTAACGCGTCCTTCGTTGGTATACTCTGATGAACATATGGGAGCATGATAGCAAGGTCAACTTATATAAGGTAGTGTTACAGGAGCA
>NW_023473878.1:0-3637 GCF_013731165.1 Rhagoletis pomonella
TTTGGCACATTGTTGGTTTGTATGACAGCCCACTGAAATTCATCTATGAACATACATACATACATACATATGTGTATAAGCTTCCTGAATTGCTAAAGATAGCTTGGGAAAAATCATTAACAACATAAGCTGTTGCTGCTGCTATCGAATTGCAGTATTGGCTATTTATTGTCCGGCCGTTGTCCGTCGCCGGAAACTGGGTCATTCAATGTTCATTCGTAAATTAATTGCCACTCAGAATTTATCGATGGCAACGATATGTGTTAATTATGAAAATGACATGTAGCTGCAAAAATTTAATGGCAAATGATTTTGCGGGGAGAATGCTACGTAATCCAGTCATTCTCATTGAGATAAAATAGGAAAGGATGAGGGTATTTTGATCTAATTTTGGCCGCAGAAATACAATTTAAATAATAGCATGCAGAATATTGGATAATTTATTTAATATCTAAATGACTATCAATTACAAATATTATTGCCTACGTGAATATTATCCCAAAAAACTATACACCACCCGAAATGGATTAAATCACTATCTATTTTGCATTTGGCAAAATGAGATGGTTTGGTCAAGTAATTTTTATTATCGCAGTTTCGCAGTAAAACCTTCTTGACCAAATATATATATGAAATAATAAATTTTTAAAACATTCTTTGTTCTAAATTCATTGCCCTGACCAAAAACATATTCAGCTTTATCATGAATTTTCGTTCCGTGTGAACTCGTTCACATTTTGCCCATGTAGTTTCAAAAAAGTCGACTTGATTTTTTTTGCCATTCATGCCGTTTCCATCAAGTTTATTCACGTTTTCACCATACTTTTTAAACTGATATTCCTTTCGCAGCGTTGCTCTGCAGGCGGCTTCTTTTTCCCTTCGTCGGCGTGTTGAAATCCGATTACTTCTTCGGAAGCAGTGCTTAATGAGCGATAAATGTTTTTTCACTGCTCGCATATATCGATTTTTTGAAGAGTGCTCTCTGAGAATAAATTGACCGTCTATTGTGATTCATCTTTTCAACGCTAAACTATCCATTGGTGGATGGCTATTTTTTGCAACCTTCGAGTCGAATTTTGGCGCTCGGAGTGTACGAAGACCCTAACCACTGTAACCACCATTAAGCTATATGTGTCTTGTCATGCCTAAACATAGCAGCCAGCAACATAGCTCAAACGTAGCAGGACAATATCCTGTTTAGGACCCCCGGTGAAGTCTATTACCCTCAGTCCCTTATCGGATGTTTCAATGCAGAAGCTACATTTTTCGACAATCGGAACAAAAGTCATTTTCTTGACCACCCTGGCACTGAAATCGTCAAGGATATTTTTTACACAAATAATGGTGGCAATACCTCTCATAAGTTCGCTCCAAGCGCTCGTGCAAAAGCTCTGTGGTCACTTCGTCCTTCTCTTCTCGGAACCCAAGGCTACACAGCATTGAGTTGTTAACCCCAATGCAGGGGCGAGCGCTATTAGAAAAATATCGATTTAATATCGATTTAAGCTCTTCTGTGTAGTTTTATTAGCTCCACTCTGATGGAGTATTGAATAAAACTTCAGAAAAAGTGTACATACCGAAGATTGTTCATTTTGACTACAAGCAATAGCAAATATCGTAAAAGGGTAATGTGTTTTTATATAAAATTTACTTACTAGTACCCAAGTATCGACATACATTTTCGAATGGGTTTAAATTTTTGCAAGTGATTCCTTTAATTTGTTTGTTAATATATAGATTTTGCAACTATTTTCAATTTAATTTATTTGATGGTACTTAATATCCTCTTTTAAACAATATTTTTACGAATATGCTCTGTATATTCATTCGTAGTGAGAAAAGTTCACTCAAAAAGTTCGGTTCAAAGTTCATTGAGCATTTCGACACCATACTCCGCCCAGTTGATGTCATTTGCAAAACCGTTATTTAGCAGCCCAACAAATAACAGATACATAGATAGATACATATGAAAGTACCTACGTACACATTTAACTCATTGGACCTCAACGAAGGCGTTGACTATTGCAATAACAGCAGAACGAAGGCGGCGGGGCAGTTAGGCGGGCGTTGTTGCAACATGAAAATGGATAGAACTAATTTATGAGCGATCATTGACACTGGCTACAGCTGGCAACAATAACAGCAATAGCATAACTTACATAGAATTGGTTACAAAATGCAAATTAACAATTGCTTGGCTGCAACACTAGCATCAGCAACAACAACAACAAGAATAGTAACAGTAGCAGCAGTTGTAAGAAATCCGTTGAGAAACACAGCTGCAGCTGATGCTGCTCAACACAATGAACGAATTGTGTTACAGCTGTTGTTGTTGGTGTTAGTGTTGTTGCTGGCTATCGCCTGACTCTGACCGGCACCGTTGCATGCAACAATGCATTTGTACATACATATCTACAGCTGAGCGCCATTGTGTGTGACGCGTGAAGGCGACAATAACCGCTGCGCTTAGTTATAAGCAAACAATTGCACATACAACAACAACAAAGATAACAATAAAATGCTTTCTTCGAGACTTGTATGTAGTTTGTAAGTGGCGGCAGCAGCAGCATCCGTCTTACCCCGCCAGCAACAATTTTCGCCTGGATGAACAGATAGGAGTAAATACCTACTCATACAAAAGAGTTGTTGCAGATGCACCCAATAGACAACAACAATAAAAGGTTTAGCAGTCGCCTAGAACGTGCCACTTACAATAACAGCCAGTGGGCAATGCAATGCAAATTGAGCTGCAAATAAAACGAAGTATAATCTACAAATCAATTGAGTTGCACGAATGCGTATAACTACAGCTGTAAGCGATACGTAATAAGTTGTTTTTGTTTGGCTTTTTTCGATGAGTTTGCAGCTGCAATTCGGCGATTTCGCGACGCCTTACAACTTGCAATTTAACTATTAATTTTGTTTGAATAAAAAGCTTCTCTTAAGAGGTAGCCACAAAAGGCATTTTGTCATCTTTACTCAAAAGTACATACACACATAAATACAAGTTGATAAGCAGGATCTTACAGGATTAACCGGCAGTTCTGGGTGTCCTACGACCCACTTAAAAACCAAAGCTCTCTTAGGAATGAGCAAAAAACGATGCCTACAAATTTACTGCAGTCCGCACTGGCCCGTAGGGATGCATGCCGCGAGTATAGCCCTCACAGGGATGAGGCTGAAGACACTCGGCAAAGAAGAAGTGGTAACCAGAAGTTTTAAGCTCATTGTTAGGACTCGAACCCGACCATCCCGACATTTTTAAGATTTCTGCCGCCTGTCCCATGGGTCCTAATATCTATCAGTAATTAAAATTCACATGGCTTTCCAAATAATTTCAAATAATATATGTACTTGAATATTTTTTTCTCGATTATTCTACTTGCATCACTCTGAAAGATCTGGCATCTTCTGGTTATTCAGTTTTGCTTGCGGTTTATTTTTGTCTCTTCATAACTTTAACAAGTAATTTTTAAACAAAAATATGCAACCAACTTCAATTCTCAAATACAAATTTGGGAGTAACTTCCTATAAGGTTTTTAAAAAAGATTTTATGAATTTTTGAAAGTTGCGATTTTTATTGGGAGTATCGAAAATGGGCTTTTTTCCTTCCGCCTATCCCGGCCATTTTAAAAT
>NW_023473879.1:0-3637 GCF_013731165.1 Rhagoletis pomonella
CGGTAAAAAAATTCCCTCATACAAAACGTTCTTCAGATATAATACTTACTGCAGCCAATGATTCAACGATTTCAACGTATGGTAAAAAGATTTTAAATATAAATTTAGGTTTAAGACGTGAGTTCCCATTTACGTTTCTCATAGCTGATATTGCGAAACCTATTACTGGTGCAGATTTTCTTTGCAAATACGGTCTCTTAATTGACATGAAATGCAAACGTTTAGTTGATCCAGTAACAAGTCTTTCGGTTAACACAGTTTCATGTGTTTGTAATATTTCGCTTCCAAAAATTTTTGTAGTAGAGAACAAGTATACAAGATTGTTGAAGGAGTTTCCTTCTTTGATCGCTGAACCAGATTATTCGAAACCGGTTAAACATTCTACGGTTCACAGACTTTTTACTGAAGCAAATCTGCCATTCTCTAAGCCAAGGCGCTTGGATCTGATTAAATTTAAAGTAGCCAAAACTGAATTCGAGTTTTAGTGAGGACATGGATTTGTAGACCTTCAAATTCTTGTGTAGCATCTCCACTGCATCTTGTACCTAAAAAAGAACTAAATGACTGGCGTCCTTGTGGTGATTTTCGGAGACTTAATGTTGTGACTGTACCGGACCGTTATCCTTTACCTCATATTCAAGATTTTAACATGAATCTCAGAAATAAGTATATATTTTCGAAATTAGATTTGGTAAGGGCCTACCACCAAATTCCAATGGCAGAAGAGGATATCTATAAAACTGCAATAACGACACCTTTCGGTATGTTTGAATTTATACGAATGCCTTTCGGACTAAGAAATTCAGCGCAAACTTTTCAAAGATTTATTAATGAAGTAGTTAGTGGTTTAGATTTTGTTTTTACATATATTGATGATCTATTGGTTGCAAGTGAAAATGAAGAACAGCATTTTAAAGATCTCCGTATACTTTTCCAACGCCTAACAGAGTACGGGTTAAATATCAAACCAAGTAAATGTACTTTCGGTGTTACAAGTGTTGACTTTTTAGGACATAATATTTCTGGGGCAGGAATTAGACCCTCTGATGAAAAAGTGATAGCAATTCGTAGTTTTGAACGTCCTAAATCTATTAAACAGGCGCAGAAATTTATAGGCATGGTTAATTATTACCATCGATATGTACCAAAATTAGCTGAGTTTACGGCAGTTATCTACGATTTAATCAATCGAACAACTAAGAAACGTGACAAGTCCTTAATTTGGGATGACACAACAAATAAAGCCTTTGAATGTATTTAAGAAAAGTTTGCGTCTACGATATTGTTAAATCATTTTAACAAAGATGCCAAACTCTCTTTAAATGTGGATGCATCTAATACGGCAATTGGTGGTGTCATACATCAAACGTTTGATAACAAATCAGAGCCACTAGCTTTCTTTTCTAAGAAACTTTCGCCATCCGAGGTTAAGTACAGTGCATTTGACAGGGAGTTGCTAGCTATTTATTTGAACATTAAACATTTTCGCTATCTTTTAGAAGGACGATAATTTACAGTTTTTACGGATCACAAGCCTTTGATATATGCTTTGAGTTCAAAAACCGAACGTAGTCCGAGACAAACTAGACATATGGAATTCATTGCACAATTTACTAATGACATACGATATATTAAAGGACAGGAGAACATTATAGCTGACACATTATCTCGAGCTTTCGAAGTTGATGCAATTAAGGGTACAGAACTGAATTTCAAAGTTTTACAAAATGAACAAAAACAGGACGAGGAACTAAACACATTAAAATCTGGAGACACATCACATAACCTTAAATTAATTCAAATTCCACTTTTAAATTTTAATATTTGGTGTGAAATGACAGGTGAGAATCCTAGGCCATTTGTTCCAAATTGTTTACGCAAGACAGTGTTTAATATGCTACATGGCATTACACATCCTGGTACAAAAGCTACACGTCGTCTAATTATTAAAAAGTACTATTGGCCAAAAATGCACAAAGAAATTAATATTTGGTCAAAAGAATGTATAAATTGTCAAAAATCGAAGGTTAATCGTGACACAAAATCTCCAGTAATTAAAATTCCGATTCCCAAAAGTAGATTTGATCATATTCATTTAGATATTGTTGGACCTCTTCCTGTATCGAAAGGACATCGTTACATTTTTACAATAATTGACAGGTTCACGCGTTGGCCCGAGGCATATGCATTAAAGGACATTTCAGCGGCAGTGGTTGCAAATAAATTTTTTAGAGAATATGTTTCACGTTTTGGGGTACCGTTAAAAATCACTACAGATCAGGGTACTCAGTTTATGTCAAAATTGTTTTCGGAACTAACAAAATTGCTTGGTAGTCATCACGTTACAACTTCTGCATATCATCCTCAAGGGAATGGTATGGTAGAACGGTTTCACAGGCAGTTAAAAGCTACGATAATGGCTAGAAATGGAATCAACAATTGGTATGATGAGCTGCCGATAATACTTCTTGGTTGAATTGAAGTTTTAGGTAATTTACGGGAACATTTTAAAAATGTTAAATCAAATTTAAGGCATAATCAAAATTCTGATACTGGTGTATATATACCAAAGGATTTGGAGACTTGTAAATTTGTTTTTATGCGTGTTATTAATAAAAGATCATTGCAACAACCATACGAAGGACCTTATAAGGTTGTTGAAAAAAAACAAAAAATATTTCAAACTTGAAGTAGATAATGAGGTTAAAACAATTCCGATAGACAGACTAAAACCGGCAATCATTGAAACAGAACTAATACCAGAAACAAACACTAATACAATGAATAACACAACATCAAATAAGAAACGAGTTACTTTTAATTTATATAACATTAATTCTCTAGAAGGGGGAGTATTGTAGGGTTTGTATTTGTGTTATTACCTTTTATTGTACTGTGTTCATTTCAACTTTGTAATTTTGGAAATTTTAGATTTATGTGATTTTTGTGGTTCGTCAATCAAATAGAAAATTTTTATTATTCAAATTTTTCTCGAATTGTTAACAACGTAAAAATAAATTAAGTTTTGTTAACTTTTAATTAAAATATTAAAAAGAAATCTTTGGAATCTACTACAACTTGCAAGTTAATTTTACTAGCAGGAATTTGTATTGAGCCTGATGAACAGTAACTAAGCAAAGGCTTTTATTAGGATTTCTGATCCCTTACTTAAACTTTTATTAATAAGGATTCAAGCATTTACCTGCTTGATTTCCCACCACCACCACCTGCTTGATAACCACCCAAAGAGCGAAAACCCAGCGCCAGCGACCGCACAAAGAGCGGCACACCAGCGAACCGCCCAGGGTGCTGCAACTAGCAACCGCCAAAGCGGCACAACAACAACGACAGCAACCGGGGTAAGCACCCGGGTCACCAGCGACCGCCTAAGGAGCGGCACCCACTGCAACCGCCCCAAAGGGCGGCAACTCAGCGAACCACCTAAGCGGCACCTCAGCAACCGCAAAAGAGGCAATCAGGAACCGGGGTAAGCACCCGGGTCAACATAGCGGCCGCCTAAGGAGTGGCACAAGAGACCGCCCAAGGAGCATCAACAACAACAACAGCAACCGGGGTAAGCACCCGAGTTGCTAGCAACAACCCAAAGAGCGGCAACCCAGCGAGCCAGAGCGCCAGC
>NW_023473880.1:0-3636 GCF_013731165.1 Rhagoletis pomonella
TTGAGCGCTTGTTGTCGGTTGGGTGCGGAAACAGCGAACGCATTTTTTGTATGATGCGACGTACTGCTTGCCTTCCGTTTATTATCCAAAATTGATATCGGGTATGAGCTAAGGTAAGCTGCGCTCCACCATGCAGGGTTGTGTGGTGGGAGTGTTTGATTACTAGCTCTGTGAAGAAATGGCCATTCGGTAGAATGATAGGACACCGTCGATTGAACGGTAGTTTTGAATGGCGAAGACGCCCGCGGATGCGCAAGATGTCATCTTGCATGATTGGTGATAAGTTAGACAACTTGCTTCTATGTGGCACGGACTTTGATGCGCGAATTTCTTTTATTTCAGCAGCGAAAGTTTCAAGTTGAACAATGCGAACGATGCAGTGCATGCCCCTTTGTATTTCTTCTGTTGATAGGAAACCAGTTAACCTTTGCGATTTGCCACGTGCGTTGTTGCAAAAGCGTAGCAAATAAGCGGTTACACGGAGTAGTTTAGTGTAGGAGGAAAATCGATTGATCAGTGAATCATATGATGAGGTTAAGTTAACTGTAATCTTGCAGGGCTTTGCTTCTGTCATAACTGCGTCGATATCGCAATCTCCAATCTTTCTTGAAGGCCATTCGGTCAGAGAATGAGCTAGCCAATTTGGGCCATGCCACCACAACTTAAATTTCGCAAGTTCTGCAGGCGACAGCCCTCGTGTGGCGCAATCTGCAGGGTTTTCCCGAGTACTCACGTGACTCCATTGGCTTGGAGTGGAGTGTTCCAAAATGTATGCTACCCGATTGGACAAGAAGGTTTTCCATCTATTCACATCGCCGCTTATCCAGTGTAAGACGATCGTTGCATCAGTCCAGTAGAAACTGGATATTGTTTCAGCGGTCCAGCGTTGATTCGCCACTACCCATTTCATAAGCTTGATGGCCAGTACTGCACCACATAATTCAGTGCGAGGTATTGTCAATGGTTTCGTGGGCGATATTTTGGATTTGGCGGTGATAAGCGCGGTGTGTGACATGCCATCTGGTTGCTCAATTCGAATGTACACTGCTACTGCGTATGCTTCTGATGAGCCGTCGCAAAAGGCATGTAACTGCACGCTGTTGGTTCTTGGATTAAATCGGAGCCAACGTTGGATGACGATGTCATCGATATCGAACATGGTGTTACAAAATTCTTGCCATCGTTGTGCTGTTGACTCAGGAACTGGGTCATCCCAATCTAAAGGTGCCAATGAACAATTTTCGTTAAGGTGTTTTGCCATAGTTACCTGCTTCAGAATGATCTTTGCGGATATTATTATGGGTGCGATTAATCCCAGCGGATCGAACAACCGCGCAATGTTGGATAAAATAATTCGTTTGGTTGAACCTGTGTGAACGAAAGAGGGAATTTTATACTTGAGGAAGTCCTGGTTAGGAAGCCAATACATCCCAAGCGTTTTGACTGCGTCGCCGGTGCCCCAATTCAAAGGTGTTAGTTTACATTGATGCTCCAGAGGAATTGTTGTTAGCAACAGTGCGTGGTTACTAGACCATTTTCGCAGTTCCATACAAGCGGATTTTAGAGCTTCGGTGACATGCAGTCGTTTTTGCTCAGCTCTTTCAAAGGTGTGATCTCCAGAAAGTATGTCGTCAACATACATTTCATGCTTAAGGACGTTTTCTGCAGCAGGATACCTGAGACGTTCATCTTCGGCAATTTGGTGCATAATTCTGATGGCGGTGTATGGTGCTGAAGCTGTATCAAAAGTAACCGTGGTGAGCCGATATTCACTGATGAGCCCATCCGCCGCCCGCCATCAAATCCGCTGGTATTCCGAGTCTTCTGGATGAACGTCAATACATCGGTACATCCTTTGTATGTCCGCGGTGAAAGCATACCGATATTGGCGCCAATTTAATATAACCGCTGACATGTCGTTTTGTAAGGTGGGACCAACACATAATATATCATTAAGGGATCTTCCATTGCTGGTATTCGCCGAGGCATCAAAAACTATACGCAGTTTGGTTGAGAGACTCTCTTCTTTGTAGACTGCGTGATGTGGCAATACACAAGAAGAACAGTGATGTTGCGAGTCACTTACCGTAGTAGATTGCCTCTCGCTAGTTGTTGCAGGTGCGAGTTGGTTAAGTTTGAAATATTCTTTTATACCATCACTGTAACGTTGCCAAGCCTCGGGAGTTTTGGTTAAACGGCGTTCTAGTTGGAGATAGCGGTTTAGTGCTATTTGGTGCGATTTACCTAAGGTCATCGAGGGGTCGAAAATTGTTTTTAATGGCAGTCGAACCATGTATCTGCCCGTTGGTTGTCTTTTGTGCGTTTGCTGAAAAAATGTTTCACACCAAACGTCCTCAGCTGTGTTTAGTCGGCGTTCCGGAACAGATTCAACCTCGCAGAATTGCTTTAACAGTGATTCAGTGTCCAAAACTGCTTGATGGCATACGACATGAGTTGCTTCACGTGGGGGCTGTGTCCTGCCGGACAAGATCCAGCCTAGTTGAGTGTTTTGAGCAATTGGTTCGTTTGGCGCTCCCACCTTTATGCCTGGCAATATGATTTGTGCCATTAGGTCAACGCCTATTATCAAATCTACCCGCTTTGGCCGGTAGTACTGGGGGTCTGCCAACGACAGCCCTTCGATATGTTTCCACCGTGTGACAGAAATGTTGTGACTTGGCAAAAAAAGATGTCAAAGAATTTAAAACATATGCTGTTTCGACATCTATACGAAATTCCGGATTGGAACTGGTAAGCAGAACGAAGTTGACAATATGCTTGCACCGATTTGTATTACCTTGGCCGACACCAGCAATGGAGGTGCGTGTTAGATGTAGAGATTGTACAACATGTTCGGAGACTATCGTAGCTTCGGAACCCTGGTCTATGAGAGCGTTGAGGGTAGCTTGCAGACCGTTATCAGGATTGAAGATAATCACTCGTGCCGTTGCTAGCAAAATGCTTCGTTGTGAAGCATTTGAATAGGTTGCTGAAAGACATTGTAGATTAGAATTATCATGTTTAGTTTGTTGTCTTACGCAATTGCTGTTCAGATTGAGTGCTGGTTCGATTGCCAGTGATGAGGTGTTTTGTAGTGTAGCATTTTGTATTGGACGGGTCTGTGGTTGGGACGGATAATGCAGCAATGTGTGGTGTCGTTGTCCACATTGTTGGCATCCTTTTGTACTAGTACACCGCATTAATATATGAGCTTTGCTCAGGCAATTGAGACAAAGTCTGGCTTTGGTTACAACTTCCTTGCGTTGGTGGCAGTCCATTGCCAAAAATGCTGGGCACCGTCGAAGAATATGACTACCACCACAGTGACAGCAGCGCGCGCTAGGGGGACCTGTCTGTGCATGTACATTGTGAACGTTGAGTCGTTTGGATGTACCTGGGTGAATCGATGTAACCTTGTTGCTGAATATGTTACGGTTCTCTATAGCGTCGATGGTCACTAGTCGATCATTCAAAAATTGTTCGAAGTCGGCAAACGAGGGCACTTCTGTTTTGCAGCCTCGGTGGTGCTCCCAGGCGTTGTAGGTTTCTTTAGGTAGTTTTGTAGCCAAGTAGTGTGTGAGCCAGTGACCACACTGTTGAACTGGAACATTGACGCGTTTGAAGGCAGCGATGCAA
>NW_023473881.1:0-3636 GCF_013731165.1 Rhagoletis pomonella
AAAAAGATGCGTAACTGGTATGAAACTTTTAAGCTCGAAAATAAAAAGCACTCCAAACATGATCCGTCGAATCAAACAGCTGAACAATACCTAGATACTATCCGTTTGCGTAGGTATACTCTATCAGAAAAGAGAAGAACACAAAACATATCATTTCAGCGAAATGAAAGAGGGTTTTATAGAAACCTTAAACGCAACAAGACTGAAGATATAACCGATGTACCTAGCGCCGAGCAAATCGAAAGCTTCTGGAAGTCTATATGGTCAACCAACACCAAACATGCAACCGATTCAGCTTGGATCCACGATGAGTACAAGAGAACGGAATCTATAAAAGCTATGGAAGACGCGACTTTCAGTGAGGCCGATATCAAAAAAGCTGTAGAGAGCACTCAAAATTGGCGGGCTGCACGGCCAGATGGTATTTATAATTATTGGTTAAAAAGTTTACATGCACACACAGTATGGTAGCTCAACACTTTACAAAATTCCTCAAACATGAATCCCAAGTACCGAACTTCTTAATGAAGGGATGTACATATCAGCTACCAAAGGACCCAAAAGATACGAAGAACCCTTCTAAGTATCGCCCCATCACGTGCCTATGTACCCTATATAAAATTCTTACATCTTGTTTAGCCGAAAAAATATGTACTCATCTTGATACGCACAACATTCTAGCCATCGAACAAAAAGGATGTGTTAAAAACAGCAAAGGCTGCAAAGAGCAGCTGATAATTGATACAGTCATAATGGAGCAAGCATACCATAATCAAAGAAATAAAACCCCGGGCGTCGCAAGGTTCGCAATTGGACGCACCAGTGTTTTATAATGTGGAAGAAAATAGAAAAAATAGTGAAATAATGGATTTAGTATTTTGTAACGTTTATTTTAATCAACTATTTTCGACAGTGATATATATATATTTATGTGTGCATACACAAATGCGTTTTTGATTACCTTTATGAAGTGGCCTGGTAGCTGCGTTGTGTCCTCGTTGATCTCCAAACAGAAGTGAAAAATATAATTTGCGGTTTCTAAGTTTGGACCGCCGGACAATAACTGACGTGAAGGGGAAACTTAACGAAGGTTCATTGTCCGGCGGGATACATTAGTTAACGGCTTAGCTGTTGTTAATATACACGAGCATGTATGAGTGTATATACATGTACATATGTACATATGCCAGCATTAGGGCGGTTCACCAAAAGTACGAAAAACTATTTAGGCTGAAGGCCTAAACATGCCGGCCCCCTTGCGATAAGCAACTTCTACAAACTTGACCGCGTCTCAGCTATCAGGCGCACTTGTTCGGTTGGAAGAATAGAAAAAATTTTAATCTAGAAATATTCATTTGCATTCCAGCAGCAGCTTCGGCGTCCAACAAGTTCGTCCTTCTTTCTTTGTAGCTACTACAGGAGTGAAATTGAAAAAGGGAATTAAAGAAATAGACGTGGTTACTATTCAAATGCACTTTATTCACGACTTATTTTATATTTATATAAAAATTCATTGTTTTTTTTTCCAATAGAAATAAAATCCATTTAAACAAAATTATAGCTATAATAAAATTTCATTTGGAAAAAAATTATGCTCTGCAGACTCCGGAAAGCACCCATCCAAAGATGGTGCTCTGAGCCAGCAGAGGCCCGAAGGTATTCGGAAGAATGCCGGGTAGCAGAATATCGGCGAATACGTCGGTGTCGAGTACCAGGCGTATCGGCGCGGACTCGTAAAATTTGGGATCCGCTAAACGGATATGTGCGTATGTTGCGGCGACCGTCGGATCTACACTGCTACTTGGCGATACTCGGTGGAAATGGGGCGTAACCACGGCATGGGTCGCAACTCGTTTATTTTGGCCGTATTTCCCTCGGAGACATACGAGACTGCCCGTTTGCTCGCCGACTCGTGTTTGCATTAGCCGTAGCTCGCGGGCCAGATCCGCAGATACAATTGTCGTTGGAGCGCATACGTCAATAAGCGCGCGAATTAAATGCAAGCGCCCTCCCGCCTCAATTTTGACCACGGCCGTCGGAGGAATAGCTACCATCGGGCGGAAGGTTGGCCCTACAATGGGGTTTTTCGCCGATAACCCATTACGGAACGCGCTTGGTCGTGATAGCTGGCGAGGCCTAGTCGCCAGTCTATCTTCATATGCGGATGGCGATGGGTTGCGCGAAGATCGCTGCAGGCGAAAAGACCGAGTTTCCGCTCTGCAGTCTCGGTGGCGTCGCTGATGCGTTCGCTGTCGTTGGTGTGGTCGCTGTCGCTTGTGCGGTCGTTGGCGCTTATGCGGTCGTTGATGATCGCGCTCGTGTTGGAGTAAAGGTCGGAAAGACCTAGTTTCCGGTACCCTTGCAGTAGTCAGGTGGAGAGGCCGAGTCTCCACTCCGAACTCTATAATCTCGCCCTCTTCAATATCTGGACGGAGAGGCCTGGTCTCCGTTCCAGAATCAGACGCGTATAGCGAGATCGCCGCCTCATAGCTATTGCGCTCTTCTTCTTCGACTTGGACGCTCCAAGGCTTTTGTGCTTCGTCTGCGGGTCGTCGAGCTTCACCGAGGTGAAGCGTAGTGTGGTGCTTCTCACCGCATCGACGGCATCGTCCTTCGCTGGCACATCGTTCGGTTGCGTGATCTGTGGCTAAACAATTTCCACAGTATCGACCAAGTAGCGCTTCTCTTAACCTTTCTTCAGGTGTTTTCGCGCGAAAAACCGGGCATAGCCTAATTGGGTGATTTGCGTCACATAAGTGGCACGGCACGACGAAGCGATGGGCATTCTTTGCGGCGTTTCGCTTTACTGCACTGAAGCGGGTCATGGTTGTCTGAAATACGCTTTTTTTTATTTAGGTGCCTCAGTTAAGTTATATATATTTTTTTTTTTTTGTACGTTGTTGTTGGGTAGCGAGCGATTAAATATATAAAAGTAAAACGGATCGGCGAGAAAGTTTCGTTTTCCTTTTGCAAATCTTAAATTTTTACGATCTAAGCAGGGCGTTCTTGGGCATATCGAAATTGGAAACTGGCACGTGTAAACGCAGAATTACCCATGTATTGTGGTTGATGGGTCACACCGGTGCTATATATTTTCCTATGCAGGGTTGTACCGGAAGACAAAAAAATAAATGTCGCCCTGACATTATGACAATTCTAACAAATTTCAAAGGCAACATGAGAAAGTGTCAAACTGAGGGCATTCGCAAGAAATTTGTTTTTGTTCTTCAAATTGATGGCTTAAATTCTGCCAATGTAAAACAAAACTTTCTTTGTACTTTGGAGACTTTTGTTTAGCCAAGATCGACACCCAACAGCCTGGGGGCCGAAAAAAAAAAGTTTAGGTGCCACTGTATGTTACCATTGCCAAAAAACAGGGTAGCTCATATGCCAAAAATTTGCAAGTGTAATATAAAATTTTTGGTAAAATGCTTATGTACCAGCCAATTTGTTTTGCGCAAAAGAAAGTAGAGTATCTAGAGGCAAAATTAGTGCATACGTATCTGAATACGACACGGCAAAAAGAAGACGAAAAATATTTGCAACGATAGCCTTCTTAATGGCTGACGACAAAGTGCGATAATTTAACCGACCTACTACGTGCACCTGGTGGCATTTATTTAAGTGTGGTTACTT
>NW_023473882.1:0-3635 GCF_013731165.1 Rhagoletis pomonella
GATTTGTATATATGTTTTAATAGATTTACCCCGTTTGATATAGCATGTCTTGGGTGTAATCTTTAATTTATAGTATTTTCTCACGTCAGTGTTATTAATAGGTACATATATACTGGGCTTATCATATGTATTAGATTGATGCGTTTTAATTGTGTTTTGATTAAGAGAACTTTTGTATGTCATAGATCTTGTTTGCATTTTGTATAAAGTGTTATTTTTAACATTTATATCTTTTAAATCGTCAATTGTAATGCGTGATAATGCATCCGCAACATAGTTGTCTTTTCCCCTAAGGTACTCTACCACAAAGTCATATTCTTCAAGATCAAGTCTCATTCTAGTTAGTTTTGAGCTAGGGTTTTTCATTGAAAATAGGTGAGATAGTGGCCTATGATCTGATCTTACCAGAAAATTTGTTCCGTAAATGTATGGTTTAAAATATGTTATTGCCCAATGTATGGCGGTTAATTCTTGTTCAATTGTTGACTTATTGCTTTCTCCTTTTGTGAAAGTTCTAGATGCATATGCCACCGGCAATTGTTTTCCCTCATATTCTTGTGTTAGTACAGCACCACGTGCGTGTTTGCTTGCGTCAGTAGTTATACAAAATTGTTTGCTGAAATCTGGGTACTGTAACAATGTAGGACTTATCAATGCCTTTTTAAGGTGCTCGAAAGCATTATTACATTCTAGTGTCCACTGAAAAGGTACTCCTTTCTTTGACAATCTAGTGAGATGTCTTGAGTATTCAGAGAAATTTTGTATAAACCTCCTGTAGTAGTTACAGAATGCTACAAATCTTTTCGCACTATCTGCATCTGTAGGTATAGGGTAATTTTTAATTACTGAAAATTTTTTGTCGTCGGGGAGTATGCCTTTGTCAGTGCACTTATGTCCTAAATAAGTCACCTCGCGCATAAAAAATGAACATTTTTCAGGATGTAATTTTAAGTTGTGCTTGCGACATAGTTCAAAAACATCCGATAGGTTTGATAGCATGTGTTTCTCAGAGCAACCCAGGACTACCAGGTCGTCCATATAGAGAAATGCTTGTTCTGGTTTTAAACCGCTAAACGCAATTGTCATCATTCTTTGAAATGAATTAGGGGCAATTTTTAATCCGTATGGGAGTCTAGAAAACCTGTAGGATCCATTATTTGTAGAAAAGGTCTCGTGAATTTGTTTCTAGTGGTATTTGATGGAATCCTGACATAAGATCCAAACAAGAAAAATATTTAGCTCGACCTAATTGGTCTAGGATGTCATCTATTCTTGGCAGTGGGAATTTATCCGCTATTAATTTTTTGTTAATCTGCCTGTAATCTATTACTAACCTCCATCTTTTTTCAATTGAATTTGGAAGTGATTTTTTCTGAACTAATAAAATAGGACTATTATATTCGGAACATGATGGCTCTATTATTATTCCATCTTTTAACATTTTTGAGACTTGTCTTTCAATTTCTTCTTTGTGAGTGTGTGGTATACGGTAGTTCTTAATGTATACTGGGTCTGTATCTTTTGTCCTTAACTTTTGTGTGTAAAAATTGTTTGATGTGATTGCTTCTGTTTCTAATCCAAAAATATCGCTGTACCTAGAACATAATTCCATTAACGTTTTTTTCAAATAGTTTTGGAAAATTTTTCTTTAGTGTATCTAAAATTTTATTTTTTCTTTCTGTTTTGTTTTGATCACTTGAAATTATGTTATAGTCAGTGAGATTTTCTGATTGAATTCTGTTTAGTTTTACAGTTACTGGTCTGTCATTTGTGTTAAGAATTCGTATGAATGCATTTTCAGATTTTACCAAGGTACTTGCAATGAATATACCTGTTTGTATTTCTTGATTAGGTATCAGTACTTCTTGAAAAGGAGTAGAAAGTTTCACCCTTCTTATAACTTCTGACATAGCTGGGAGTGTTATGTCATCGTTACAAGTAGTTATAATTGGTATTTCAATGTGCATTTGGAATTTTTCTGGTCTGAGGGTTAGGAAATCTTGATTCTCATTGAATTCAAGTAGACAATTGTATTTTTTCATAAAGTCCATTCCAATAATGCCATCACACGGTATTGGGAAATCGTTTTGTACTACATGAAACTCGTGTGGTATTAAGTAATTTTTAAACTTTAAATCGATAAATGTTGTGCCTATTGAATTGATTTTTCCTTGTCCAATGCCTTGTAGTGTTGTAATGTGTTTTTTGTTTATGTGTTTAAGTGTATCTTGGTCATGTTTAATTATGGAAATGTCTGCTCCTGTGTCAACTAGTAGTGTTATGGCGGTGTTAGTGTGAGCAATTCTGACTTGTATGTAAATGCTAAAGTTAAGGTTAAGATTGTATATTTTGTAGTCCGAGTTTATCTTAGGGGAATGTCCGGGTTTTCCGAACTATTGTTGTCTGTTTGGGTCATTCTAATATTCCTTGTATTACCTCGGTAGGTATTTCTGTTTTGACCTCTATTATTATAGTTATTTCCACTATACTTTCTGTTTTGGCCATTGTGGTTTCTTTGAACATTGGTTCTATTTTGAAACCTTCTTCCAAAATTTCTATTGTTTTGGAATCTGTTGCCGAATTGTCTTTGTCGGTAGTGCAAAATGGTATTTTGTTGGCCTGTAGCTTCTGTACAACTTCCAACAAATTTGCTTATTACTTCATTCATGTCAGTAAACTGACCTGCTTCCATAATAAGTTTGACTTATTCTAATGTGCAATTTTTAGTTATTGCCCTTACGGCTGCTTGTGTCGCATATTTACTTTCCAAATTTAAGTTTATGCCGTCATTTATATATGCATTTTCTAATGATTTTGTTAGTGTTTCTATTTCATTGCAGTAATTTGTAGCAGTTTTGCTACTTTGTCTTATATTCATAAGTTTTGCAGTCACTACTTCTACTGACTCACCTTTTACGGTGGTGCGTAGTTTGGTACTGATTTCCGCAATTGTATTTTCATTGTCAATCAAATTTCTCGAATTTCCTTTAAGTTTAGTCTTAATTAAGGAAATGGCTATTGCCTCATGTTCGCCTTTTATCGCATCCACCAGAGTTAGTGCGTCAAGGAATGAACGTAAATTTTCTGATTTGCCATCAAAATCAGGTATAAGCTTTGTTGCTGTATTTATAAATTCTACTACTGTCTGTGTCATTGTGGGAGTTTGTATAATTTCTTGTAGTGGTGTAAATGATATTTCCTCGTGTAGTGACGTTGGGATATCTATTGTAATTCCTTTTCTTGAGGCTACCGTTATGAGTTTTTCCCTAATGTCAAGAAAGAATGTTTCAGCTGCTACTTTATGACCTTGTGTAAGTCTATTATAGTTGACATTTAGAAAAATTCTAAGTTTTTCAAGTGTGCTGACTAGGTTATTGATATATTTATTAAGTGTCTCTGTCTTTATTTCCCTGTCGTTGTTTAGGCACTTATGTGTTTTCGAAAATTCCTCTCTAATTTGTCTAGCTTTAATTAATATTTGGTTCCAGTCCATTACCTTTGGTTGAACCTTTTATTGTAACAGTGGGTAATAAATTTCTTAGACTTGGTCTAAATCATTGCCTCTACTGGCTGTATATTTTTTTTTTAAGCACCTATTGTGCATTCTATACAATTTAAAGCAAATATTTGCTGCT
>NW_023473883.1:0-3635 GCF_013731165.1 Rhagoletis pomonella
GCCAGAAATTTACACCTGCTGTGTATGCCAGAGACGATTGCATGCAAACTCCACCTCGCTCACACCGTTCACTGCTGGTCAGACTTAATGGTCACTCTGTCCTGGCTTCGCGGACGACCATCAAATTTCAACATTTTCGTATCCAATAGAGTTAGCCAGATACAAACGTTAACCGAGGGTATGACTTGGCATCACGTGCTTACTTCTTTGAATCCGGCAGACATCCTTTCGAGAGGATGCACTCCAAATGAACTACTAAATTCAGAACTTTGGAGCAATGGTCCACCATTTTTGTCAAAGGAGCACTCATATTGGCCGAAAAGCATGGATTTTTTAACTGATCTACCCGAACGCACGAATGCAAGTACTACAATTTTTGTGACTAATTGCAGTGCGTCTTTGCATACGTTTACTATTTTTGCCAACCGCGCAGTGCTCGAGTTGATAACCAACCCTTGACTCCGCTGAACATTAAAATGGGTACACAATTGCTAATCCGTAACATTAAACAAATTCATTTTGCAGCTGAGCTCAAGGCGCTACGAGTTAATAAGAAACTTAATTTATCAAGTAAGCTACACTTATTAAATCCGTTTGTCGATTCACTTGGGCTTCTTCGTATTGGAGGACGTTTGCAAAACTCATTATTGGACTTTGATGCAAAACATCTACCCCTGTTACCAAAGCACCATCCGGTCACTATAGCACTAATTGGCCACTTTCATCGTAAATGTTTACACGCTGGACCGCAGAGCGTACTTGCTGCAATACGGCAGCAATATTGGCCAATTGGTGGTCGAAAGACTGTTGCAAGTGTCATAAACAAATGCGTTCGTTGTTTCCGTGTAAAACCAAAAATCTACGAGCATATTATGGGCGGCCTACCAGCCGATAGAGTGCAAGCAAGCAGAGCCTTTTTTACCACTGGCATTGACTATTGCGGGCCATTTTACTGCAAGTCGGAAGTTCGCAATAGGCCACCCATTAAATGTTACATATGTACTTTCGTTTGCTTCAGCACTAAGGCTTGTCATCTGGAACTTGTCAAAGATCTTTCTACATCATCATTTTTGGCAGCTTTGAAACGCTTTATTTGCACAAGAGGCAAACCACACACCATTTGGTCAGATAATGCGACGAACTTTGTTGGTGCTAAAAACGAGATCCAAGACTTAAGGCAATTGTTTTTAAGCAATTCTCATAATATTGAAATCACTAATCAATGCACCTCAGAAGGCATCGCTTGGAGATTTATTCCCCCTCGTTCGCCACATTTTGGTGGATTATGGGAGGCGGCGGTTAAGTCAGCGAAATTCCACTTTTCACGCACTGTTGGCCTCTCAGTCCTAACATTTGAAGAGCTTCGCACTCTTGTGTGTGAAATCGGAGCAATAATTAATTCTCGTCCACTTTGTCCAATTTCAGAGAATCCAGATGATTTTGACGTGCTCACGCCCGCTCACTTCCTCATAGGCGTACCATTTACATCTGTCGTTGAACCAGACGTAACCGGTCTCAATATCAGTCGTTTAAACCGATGGCAGCGCGTTTGTCATATGCAGCAGGTGTTTTGGAAAAGGTGGAGTAGCTCGTATCTCTCACTGCTGCAAGAGCGAGTTAAGTGGCGAAAATCAACTGGGAGTATTAAAGTTAGAAACATGGTCATTTTGAAAGACGAAAACCTTCCATCACTGAAATGGCGACCAGGTCGGGTGGAGAGTTTAATTCGTGGCGCTGATGGTGTGGCTCGTGTTGTAATCATTCGCACTGCTAACGGATTGGTTAAGCGAGCCGTAAGAAAAATTGTTGTGCTCCCTATCGAGACTGAGGCGGTTGGAAGCCTACACCTTCCAACGGGGGGAGGATGTTCGCAGCAGAACTAACTTCGTATTTTCGATATTCGCAGCATCACTAATTTTGTATTTTTCGTTACTCGCAGCACTAAATTGCGTGATCTTAAAACTGTAATTCTCTCATTGCGAAGTACTAAAATTCTTGCATTTTCTTCCTCACTTCCTTCTTATGTACATTTTACATTGTTAAAAATTTTAAGCGCGTTTTTTTATTTTATTTGGTACATAGGTGGTGCAAATCAGCTCCTCCTCAAAACACCCATATTTCTCTTAATTTTTTAAATTTTGACCATCGATAATTTCTACCATTTCAAAATGTGGAGTGCTATCTAAAATTAATATATTTTCAAATAAACTGATACCTCATTTATTGCAATCGCATAAAAATTTTCGAATTTAGGCGACTTTTCTTAAATACAGCCTTGAATTTATATGTGTGTATGTACCGGAATTTCAGACTTTTTGAGTAGTGAGGCTAAGGAGTTCATCAATATTTATTCAAAATTGATACATACAACCGCTCTTTAGCAAAAAAGTGGTTTTTCAAGAAATTTTAGGAAAATGATATATGCGTATGAGTATCTTTTGAGATACGCATATATCTAAGTGGGCGGTGCCACCCCCATTTTCCTAAAATTTCTTTAATAAATATGGATGAACTCCTTAGCCACACGGCTCAAATAATCTGAAATTCCGGTACATACACCCATATAAATTCAAGGCCGTACTTAAGAAAAGACGCCTAAATTCGACAATTTTTATGCGATTGCAATAAATGAGGTATCAGCTTATTGGAAAATAGATTTAGTTAGATAGATTATTATATACAATTTTAAAGGCCTATTTATCCTCTTCTCAAATCATATTCGATCTTTGAAATCGAATCAAAAATGGTTATTCAAATACTCATAAATCCACAAAATCCTATATTCTGCCCTAAATCGACAGGTCGCGACCTCTAAATTACCTTTAAAAAATCTATAAAAATAGGCAATAATGTTTCTCATAAAAGCGAATAAAATTAGGGGTAGGGTCTTGAAATTTCCAAGAAAAAAGCATTTTCGATGAGCACCCTAATGTATATATATAAAATATGAACAATACAGCTTACCAATGCTTCTATGGCAGCCGTTAAAGTTTTCCACACATTTAAAATATGTTTACAAAGCTTAATACTTCTTTAAAAAGTATAAATATTCTTCTTTCCAAATCCATATAAGAACTTTAAATTGGGTAAAAAAAATAACCGAGTTAAAAAATGGTTTTTTAAGATTAAGTCGAGAATTTGAGGGTGTTACAAAAATTTTAAACGCACTTTCGTGAATTACTCGACCACTTAAAAAGTTCATGATTCAATGTGACATCGTGCTATTAAAACAAGTTCGCCCTTGTTATCTCATTATGATTAAAGATATTATATGTTTTTTTTATAATAAAAATGAGATTAAAGTTCCTTAAATAGCAAAAGTTATTTTGGAGGAATACCATTAAAAAGGGGAATTTTTTAGGGAATTTGGGGAAATTAGGCTTAATAGAGTTGGCATCTCTGACGCGAATACACCTACTATTGAAGTACAGTGGTCCACAAAATAATACGACGGCCGGTTCTACGTACCGGAATGACTCGGTTTTACCCGACCAAGGGCTGTTGCTTCGGGGATCTAACCCCGCTTATGTCGGCGAAATCCATCAAGCGCTGTTCGACAATGGGGCTACATCTGCTCAGGGCTCGCAGAGAGTCAAGCCCAGGGCCAGAAATTTACACCTGCTGTGTATGCCAGA
>NW_023473884.1:0-3635 GCF_013731165.1 Rhagoletis pomonella
CATCGCGGGAGCGCTGAGGTCCACTTCGATGGCTGCTCTTTAAAAAAACCCTTAGTTTACCGCCCATTGGCCGATTTGTGGAAAACCGTGCTGCGAAATCCGCACGTAGATTGACGGTCATAGGCAAATTCAATTTCAGAACCTTTGGGCACCGCTTAGTTGGGGCGGGAAGCACATGCAGCACAGACTTCATGGCACCCAGCTTTAAGTGGCAATGAACTTTTTGCACAACGGTTGAGGAGGAGGGGTGGCGCAAGGGAATGAAACCTAGCCATAGATCCCTAAGCATTTTTTACGGACGGCTCTAAAATGGTTACAGGAGTGGGTGCCGCGATTTACTGCCGAAAACTGAACGTCGGGCGGGCAGTAAGGCTACCTGACCATTGCAGCATATTTCAAGCAGAGGTTTTCGCAATGAGGATAACTGCAGAGCTAGAATTCACCGAAACGGCCATCAATTCAAAATTAAACCTATTCCAGGCAGCAATTAAGGCAGTTTCCTCTTATAGTATTTCATGCATAAACATCCTTGGCAGCCGGGAAGCCATTGACAAGCTGAGAGAGAGGCTAACAAAAGCCTACATATCTACTGGATGTCCGGTCACAAGGGAATCTAGGGTAATGAAATAGCAGATGTGAATGCAAAAACGCCACCAATCTTCCCTGGAAAAGAAAAATTACATTTGTGTACCACTTCAACACTTGTACAATGAAATATACGATAATATGATTAGGCAGTTCAAGGCTAGATGGAATGAGTTAACCACCTGCAAAATTGCAAAAATACATACAAACGATTTTTGTTTTACACCGTCCTATACATGATGGTATTCGGCGTTGCCATATGGCAACACGGGGTCAATTTGGGATAGCGAACATATCAAAATTTGTTAAAAAGAGGAACAGTTCACATTACGCCCCGTGTTGCCATATGGCAACGAACTTAAAAAACACTTAAATTATATAAGATGCACGATTGTTTTTGATTGTTACTTATTACCATTAGAATCACTAATGTTTTAACTAATATTTTATCACTATCATATTTTGTAAATAAAAATAACGCTTTCTATAAATTCATGCTTACTTCTACATATATGGGCATTCCCATGGTGGCGTACGTGACAGTCGTACGATTTCAATGTGATACAAAAAAGGAATACCATTTGTTTTCTTTAACTTTTTTGGGCCATTGTATAGCACATAATTAGCTCTATATTTAACCGAAAAATGAAATCAATCGAACTGCTTGGTCCTGAAATATAAGCATTTAAAGAGAGTGTCGTTACGTGACAAAAAATGGAAGTTGATTTTTTCTTTTCTTACAAAATCCCAAAACTCTGCGAATTGTGGATGGCTATTTTCATGAAACTTATTTTAATATCATTTGGAGCAATTCTAGTTGTTTTTAGAGTTTTTTGAATTAATGCAAATTGTTTCAATTCTCTTTTACAACCCCAAGTGTGAAACGTGACGTGACGTGGCGTCACGTGACATAAATTTCCATCGTTATATTTTTGTTAATATTGCTTTTAACTGAATTTTTAACGCAAATAAAACATGTATTTTATGTAGAATATACTTTATATTTTAACTTCAGCGCCAATTCAGGGTCAATTTATTAGAAATCTATGATTTATTATGTTTCAAGCACATACGCCAAATTCGAACCAAATCAGACCATAAATACGGTTTTTCGAAATATCTCGACCTTGGCACCACCTAGGAAGACCATTTTATGCAAAGATGATTCTACTTACATAGCCAGTATATATTTCAAAAAGCAGACAAATCGGCCCGTAAATACGTTAGATATAAAACTTTTATTTTTTTGTCGTGGTGGACCTTCCGCTTTTGATGGTTTTTTGCCACTTATAATTTTGTTTAAAGAAAACACTTGCCTTACGCTCGATAGACAGCCAGGATCTGATGGAAGCGTAAGCGTTTCGAAAGGTACATCTTTTAGGAATTAGCTAACGTCCATGTAAGCATTTTTAAGTAAGCGGTTTTTGTTGTACACCCATTTAAAAATTATGTATTTTGCGTTGCTATATGGCAACACGGTGTGAATTTGGGTTAATATTTGTTATTTTTTTATAAAAGTATAGTTCATTATACATACAACAAAAACCATATAAGTTTACATTTTAAACTTTGCGCAAAAATTATGAAAATTCTGCAAAATTGCTTTTAAATTTTCAACTTTTTAATCGGATTTTTAAGAATTTTTTTTGAGTATGCAGTAGTTGCCCACTAAATTTTAGTAGAATATCGTGCTGATTTTTAATAAATTTTATTCTGAATTTATTACGCGCTTCTTTCCCTACAAAAACATTTTCTGGCACTACTGTATAGTAATAAATAGTTTCTCCCAATGTAAAAACGTTTTGGCCGAATATGGAATCTGAACCTAATAAAATTTTCGAATAAGCTCTGTTTTATTATAACAGCTGAACCATATTAACCTGCCAGGCATACCTAATTGTAGGTTGTGTTCAAAATATACCTTTGTAGTGTTTCTAGTCCTGAGCACTCAGAAAGTTTTAAATTCGAATGTATACACTAAGCGAAACAGTCAGTATTTTCCCCAAAGGGGACCATTTTATAATTTAAATATCACATGCGGTCTTGTAAATTGGATTGCAGCAGAAAAATTGAAAAGCGCAGTCATGTGCCTACTGCTAAAATCGCGCGTGCGAAAAGTAATGCTTGCAAATAGACGAGCAATAGTGTGGACAGTTCTATGCGATTCGGTTATCCGTTCGAATATCCTACTTTGCCAGTAAGTTTCATAGAATATGCACAACAGAGTATTTGCATTTGTGTGGTTTGTGCCTGAAGGATATGCTTATTAGTGTGTTTGTATCGTAAAGTAGTTTCTGTGCATTCCATAGAATTTTAGTTGTCATTACTGCGCATTTTTTTTTTGCAAGCTGTAAAAAGTAAAAAAAAAAATCCATCTCAATGTGACATTTCAAAAATAAACTTTGTACTCAACATACGTCGGGACTCTCAAAAAAAAGCCAAATATTTTGGCAAGACTTCAGGAGAATAGCAGCAGAGGAAGCAAGATATTAAAGCAAATGTAATTTTTTTTTTATTTTTAAAAGGATTCAAATTGAAAGCAATAATAAAAGGCATGAATGCGCTGGACAGAAATCACATTCCGGCTTAGCACGAAATGCATATTTATCTGCACTTCCAAGTATGTGACTCTGACACTAGAGTGAAGAGTTGTTG
The DNA here is from genome assembly GCF_013731165.1 of Rhagoletis pomonella. Lineage (NCBI taxonomy): Eukaryota > Metazoa > Arthropoda > Insecta > Diptera > Tephritidae > Rhagoletis > Rhagoletis pomonella. The sequence continues at coordinate 3,241 of NW_023473884.1, forward strand.
CTCAATACTTACAAATATGTTTCCATACTTGTGGCTATGCACCCAAGCATAAGTGCTAAGCTACGAGAGTGTGTTGTAAAGTAGTATAAGAAATACAACAGGAAATACAGGAAATGATATTGCACTCGTGAGGATGAACAGCTAAAGCTGCTTCTATTGTGTTTTAAGTGCTCGATTTTTATCAAAAAACGAACTCGTACTTACATATAAAATTACGGTGAGCGATGGGTGGTTGTTAAAGCGATGAGGTGTACACTTATATCGCCGGAAATTCCATCAATCATTTTTTATTCTATCCTTTGATAAATTCCATTTTAGGACTACTGTTGTGTTTAACATAACGGAAATTAAAATAGACTAACTGACTTACCACTGGATATGAATATAAGTCAATA
>NW_023473885.1:0-3635 GCF_013731165.1 Rhagoletis pomonella
TAGCATTCCCTGCGACCGACAAAGTGGCGACTAGAAGATGCTAGCTGGACAAAATTATTTTACTGATGTTTTATATTGATAAGACGAAACATAAAAAAAAACTCTTCTAGTACCGTGGTGGGACCCTGGGTCGGGTATGATCCAAAAAGTGTTAGTTTATATTGTAAAAGTGTATTTTTATAATTTCTGGCATACGTTTTTAGATACTACTGCTATAGGGCCGAATGAGTATTTTTAAGAAAGAGAATTTAAATGATATTTTTATTAAATATTTTAAAATATCTTATGGCTTAAAGAAATACAAAAAGAAATCACAAAAAATGTGAACTCAAGTTTTTCTAAAAAATTTACAAAGAAAAAAAAAATAAATTGTGTTTTTAACTTTATGTTTTTTTTATTTATTTTATCCATTTAAATTATATTAAAGAAATTAATGAAATATATACATACTTATGTATGTATACATACTTATGTATGTATACATACTTTGTATACATACTTATGTATGTATACATACTTATGTATTTTTTTGTTTCAAATTTTCAAAAGAAATTTTTTTGTAAAAAGAATTTAGAAATAAAATATTGTCAACTGTGTTAGGGGCTAGTCTATTCCGCTTTTCAGTAATAGAAAATACTCGCTCCGAAGCAGCACTGCTTGCTGGAATTGAGAGAATGCGCCCCGCTAGCTTTGACTATTTTGGAGAGCTGGTTCTCCACCATTGCTTTACATCAAAATCAATTTCAATACTAAATATGCCACACACTTAAAAAATTGTGAACATAAATAAGTTTACTTTCAGCTATTGTCTTCGCGAATTTCTAAGTTTTAAAGCAAAACCACAAAAATGTGGTTAAATTTTCATAGATACTTTTGAAATTGCTGATCTCAAGGACACCTTTCAATACTATGCCACACACTTAAAAAATTGTGAACATAAATAAATTTACTACCAGATGTTGTCTTCGCGAATTTCTAAGTTTTTAATCAAAACCGCAAAAATGTGGGTAAATTTTCATAGATACATTTGCAATTCCTGATCTAAAGGACAATACTCAATACATACGTAGTCATATCTTAAAAAATTAGTGCACATGAAAAAATGTACTACCTGATTTTGTTTTTGCGATCCAAGCCCGAAGTTTTAAAGGAATAGAGTGAACATTAGTTTAAGCATGCCAAACGGATGATTACATCACTTAAAAATATGTATGTATGAATTTTATGTTAGATAGGCATGTACGTCGCTGGGTTTATGACCATGCATACTAATTTTGTGGAACTCTCAATATTATTGTTTCATTGTTATAATAGTATTTAGAAGTTATACTTCAGCCTCTGGTTATGCGCTTAAATAAAGAAAGTGCTCCAAAAATCCTTTCTTTATAAATATATATATAAATATTGTATAAGTACATATATAAGTATGTACATACATATGTCCGTATGAATAAACGATCACCAAAATACATATATACATACACATGCATGTATAAAAAAACGCAATTTTAACATGCGTTGGTAAAAACAACCACCATCTGCATAGCAATTCCCTAGCTAGTTGGCGGAAGCGGCATTTACAAATTTCGGGTTGAGTGGAATGATTCACATGAAAATAGGCACTCTTTGCTGATCACTGGTATGTAGGTACATCCAACATATTTAGTGTTATTCTATAGGCCAATACCTTTCAAACGATATCTCAAGTATTGAGTTCCGCCTACTAGTTTGAAAGATATAGATATATTGAAGTGGATATCAGTAGAAGGGTCTTTTGAGTTTATAAAATATTAATATGTCATAACGTTCTCGCCTGAAAACTAAAGATCGGGCTGCTGAAAATAGAGATTTCGGGCATTTCCACAAAAACTGGTCTGCCGATTTTATTCGATTTAGATTTTCCGTACGTTTCCAAGGCAGTTAAAAAATGCGTATAATTTTCGTCACGAAATTGATATCATAAATTTTGTGTTTCTAGTTCAGCATTTTCCATTTGAAAATTTTACCTCAAAGAGGTGTTTTATTTGATTTAATTCTTGGGAAACTTTCCTTATTTCTAGAGAACTTGGCAGCCCATTCGACAGATGCCAACTCTCAAGGATTAAATTTGATGTATAATTTGTGGCTAGCGTGTCTAAACCCTTCATCAGTAGCGTTTAAAAAAAAATCTTATTTTAAGAAAACTTATACGTTATGAATTTGCACGCTGTCGATGCGGTGTTGTTTTTCGTCGTGTCGGCCTGTTCTGCGTTTCGATCGCATTCAGTCGTATGGATAATTTGTCCAACTTTTGCTGTATTGCTTCCAGCGTCTTTCCAACGGAGGAGTTTTTTCCACACTAGAGATACACACTTTATCAGAAACTTCCCACATTCGGTCGGCGATTTGGGCTAAATCAACTAGTCTGTCTTTCGATGCGACCTGGACTATTCTCGTTCTCACCTAGTGGTTCGTTTGAGATCAATTTCTCAAATTTAATCGCACTGACTCGGAGTATATTGATTTCAGCTCTTGCTTCAATTTGTCATACTTTTCATCGCTAAACGATTCTAGAACCCATTCCCGTATTTGCAATGAGACTTTGCTTGATAAGTTGGCAACTGTGTGGAAATACTTTGATTTGTTTGAGGTTATTTTTCGTTCCTCAAAATGTGACTAAGATGACAAACCAAAGATCCGGGTCCTTTTCGTAAAACTGCGTGAATTTTACATCCGATATAGATGTAATTTGGCTTGCTGTGGATGCACCGCTCTGTTCTGCCGATTGTTTGGCGCCAATTGTCAATGCCTCGTTTAATTTAATTTTAAGTGACTCAATGTCTTTTAAGAGCTCTTCGTTATTAGGCATTTTATTATCATTCTCGTCCAACCAACGTTTTTTAGAAAAATTCTCTAATGCGGGGTCACCAATTTTGGTGCACACAGTAGTTTATGCAATATATAAAACTAAAATATTTGATAAACTTTGATTTTTAATTGAATACAAAAATGCGGTAGGCTACCAAAAGGCAAGAGAGATTCCCCCGGAAGTTCGAGTCAAAAAGAGACAGCTCCCATTGTAAAGAGCTTGCGAATGACCACTTGTCGGGAGTTGCCATATGCATAATGTTGCGATGACCACTTGTTGGGCGTTGCCACACAAGGTTAAGAAAAGTTGCTTTTATTTGTTTCTTTCTCTATATTTCTTTCTTTCTCTAGATCAAATGAGATTCGCTTCTGTATTAACGACGACGTTAAATATTAAATTTTCCTTTCAATTTCAATGCACTCAATATTTTCCACTAACACACTCTTATGGGCCGTTTTTGCTTACGCGTAAAAGTACATTTAGTTCTAAATGCTACTCTAAATGCACATTTATCCATACAAAAGTCGTCTCCTAAGTGCAACTAAATGCAACTCCATTTCTACATTAAGAATCTAAATGCTAAAAGCCATCCTGTGATCTTCAAAAAATTTCACCATTCGAACATGGTGTGGCAACTTTGCTTTTTCGCGTAAACAGTTTCTAGCTGCGTTTCAATGATCGCCGATCAAGATTTCATTTATTATTTTACATTATTTGAATAAAAAAAATGCGTAACACAGAACATATGAGTACATATGTGTGAGTACCAGGCACCTACTCACGAAAT
>NW_023473886.1:0-835 GCF_013731165.1 Rhagoletis pomonella
TCGACAGACGCAATAAAAGGGACTTCCTCTTGGTTAGTAAAGTTCGAAATCCAATTTTCGTTGACTTCAATATTGTGCTTACGGTACAAAGGGGTGTTAACTAAAAACCGCAAAGCTTCCATAATTTTTGCAGGTCGTATGGTATCCGTCATATAATCGTGACTGTATTCCATACGCCTTCTCAAATGAATTTGAATGACATGTGTTTGATCAAAAGATCGAATAAGACATGTCACAATGTCATTCACGGAAATAGGGACATTTACAAAAAGAACCTTTAGTGAACCTTGCCCTTGATATCCTAATGGGCGAATCGTCAGGAATGGTAATCTGGGCATAATAAGACGCTCTTCTATAGGTGTTAGATTCTTCAGGCAATCAGGTATTTCTGGAAAATCTAGTCCATTAGCGAGACATAACTTTGGGAGCTTTTTATTCAATATTGCATTTCTGCAAGTCACACAAAAATTAAAATTTCCATTTTCGGAGGGGAATTTATCCGAAAGATAGAAGGCTGATGCAACATTCGGGTGGCTTTGGGAAACTAAATTGAAGTTTAATTGGCGTACTTGGTGTGGAAACCATAAACCCCCACAGGAAATACAAACTATTGTTGGCCCCTTTTTAATGCTTTGTAAATAAGTGCGTCTGAAGTTACTAAAGCCTGCACCATTTTCAGAATCTTCATTATCAGCATTACTATCACGTATTGATCGAATTCGCTCTGACTGCCTCTCATTTTCAACTTGTCTATTTTCTATGTCAACTCTATGAATACGTACTCGACATTGAATTCGCCGTCTCAAATCAGACGTTTCATCCCGATTTTCTCTTC
>NW_023473886.1:935-1959 GCF_013731165.1 Rhagoletis pomonella
TGGTATCTTTGGGTACGATCACGTAATCGTTCCAAATGTCTGTATTCACTTCTGCTGCGCAGGACTCTGCGAGCTTCAGTATTGCTGGATTGCTCCACAGACCGAGTTACTGAATTTTCGCGTCGAGACCTATGCTGTAGGGTATTCCTGCTTTGCTCTACAGTACGAATTACGGAATTTTCACGGCGATTTCTATGTTGTATCGTATTTATAATTTGCTCAAAAGACCGAATCTGAGGATTCTCTCTACGAGACCTATGCTCTTGGGTATTCCTCACCTGCTCAACAGAGCGAATTGCAGAGTTTTGGCGGCGATATCTATGTTCCTCGGTATTCCTCTCTTGCTCAGCAGATCGAATCTGAGAGCTTTCACGGCGAGATCTATGCTGTCGGGTATTCCTCACCTGCTCAACAGAGCGAATCTGAGAATTTTCTCGACGAGATCTATGTGCCTGGGTATTCCTCACCTGCTCAGCAGAGCGAATTTGAGAATTTTCTCGACGAGATCTATGTGCCTGGGTATTCCTCACCTGCTCAGCAGAGCGAATTTCGGAGTTCTCTCGGCAATATCTATGTGCTTGGGTGTTTCTCTTCTGCTCAGCAGAGCGAATTTGAGAATTTTCTCGACGAGATCTATGTGCCTGGGTATTCCTTAATTGCTCAGTAGAACGAAACTCAACGACATCTGCGTTGCATCGTATTCAAACGTTGCTCAGCAGATCGGTTTATAGGATCTAATCGGCGTCTAGAGCGATTTTCTGTATCTTGGGACTGCTCATTGAACCTATTTTCAGAATCTTCGCGAATAATTTGCATTCTCCTTCTATTCTCAGTGCGTCGCAATAAAAGAGATTTCCTACTTAACCTTGGCATGATTGTCTTGTATACACTTATTGTAAAATTAATATAAATTATGTATAATAATTAAAATTATAAAATATTTACGAAAATTCTCTGACGGTGATATGTTCAGCTCGTCTGGTTTTCCGTCCGCTCCAAGTAGTTCTTCTTCTTTCCCTCTCTG
>NW_023473886.1:2059-3635 GCF_013731165.1 Rhagoletis pomonella
CTCAACTTCATCCATTCCTCAATAACCTTAAAGCGAATCTATATGCGTTAGCAAGTACTTATGCACAAAGTACAATGGTAGGATTTGACTACCTACACCTCGTTAACATAAAATTTTCCCACTAAAATCTCCGGTTGCTGGTTGCATAGTCATTTGGCATATATACGCCTCTATTCGGCGATTATTGCTAAGCAGGTAAAACCTTTAAACTATGCACTAAAAAATGTAGATAATGAGTGTTAAAGTATTGGTTAATAAGTAGTTGAAATGTGTATGTATGTACATATGTATATCCCTATACAAAGGAGTGTCGATTGAAAAACACATATATTCCCCGTTTGTCAAAAAAATACTATTTCTGAGCTCATGTTGAGCATCATGTGCGGAAGGTAGGATTTACGATGAGGTTTAGAAACCATTACAGGAAACTATTGCTTCAGCTTTCAATGCAAATTAAATATGTATATATGTATGTATATGATCTATGAACAATTTTGGCGCACAACCTAAAAAATTCAGTTTTTATTTTGAATTAGTACATTTGTTTGATGTGTGAAATATTTATAAGTTTTCGGCAAAGTGAGAAGTTATACGAAATAATATATTTACATATATTTATTGAAATAAAAAATCTAGATCTACTGGCAGTTCAGTTATTCAGACGGATAGAATCATGTAACTGGTATTTGGGAAGTAGGCGTCATTTTAGTCCTATTCCAAAATAATAACTATCTTACCCCATAGCATAGCAATCTACTTATGTATATGTATTTCTTACCGTTTTATATTAAGCTAAAAGGTTTTTGAAAATAGTAATTTTGAGTGAGTTGGCTTCGGTATTACTAAAATATCGCAGTTTTTGTATATTCGTGATTGTTGTTAGATTTTTCTCAACATCAACATCATTCATTCTTAGCCTACTACCAACTATACCCTATTTCAAACACAATATGTTCAGTTATACTTAGTAGGATAAAGTTATATAGTTATAAGTGGGCGCTACTACGCCCATTTTCTAAAATTCCATAATAATATTATTTTAAGAGATTATTGTGAGTATTATTTGAAGGCGATTAATTGAGTAAATTAGGGCCCTTAAATTTTGAGTTATCGAAATTTCAAGCATTTCTGTAATTTACCGTTATATAAAAAATAGGCGTAATTTTAGTCCGATTTCAATAATTTTCAATGTTTTCCTTTCATGTGGCAAGCACAATAACCATACCGAGTTTGGTACAAATTGGTAGAACGGTTAGCGAGATATATATATGTGATCACAAGTGGGCGGTGCTACGCCCATTTTCCAAAATTTTGTCATAAACGTATTTCTTGGTAAAGAATTGTAGCAATCATCAATTTTGAATAAATTAGCTTCAATATTTACTGATTTATCGAAGATTTTGTATTTCTCGAAATTACCATTATATGGGATGGGGGCGTGGTTATTGTCAGATTTTAGAAATTTTCGGCCAGTTGGTATGCTGTACCAGGACCAACAACTGTGCCAAGTTTGGAAGAAATTGGTGTAGCGGTTACCAAGATATACACATGTAACCATAAGTGGGCGTGGCTACGC
>NW_023473887.1:0-3635 GCF_013731165.1 Rhagoletis pomonella
AACTAATATAAAAGTACATTTAATATAATTTAACTATATTAATTTATTTAATTTTATTAAAAAAATATACATGAATACGTTTCTGCTTTCACATGCAACCTAGCAACACATAGCCAGACACTTGCAACAAATATAACATTATCATAACAGAAATTTACATTTTTCTCTGTTAACTCTTCTTGAAATGCTAATCGCGCTGTGGTGATATTCCATGGATTTATTTTTCAGCCAAACAATTTTACGTTCCAAAAATTTGCACCTTCCCTATCTATCTAAGTTCTCTGCTCCTACAAACAAATATAAATATGTACATTAGGGTTTCTCACCAAAAAAGAAGCGGTTTTTCCACCGGAACCATAAAATTTATTATATTCCAAGACTTCCGCGAAAATATTTAGCAAAAATATTAAGATTTACACACGGTTGCCGTGCTGGGTGATCTTGTTACTTGGTTCATGATTTGAAAGCACATTTGCATGTCTGGCTGTAGCTGAACGTGTAGAGATGCTCGCTGTTAGTTCTTAGCTCCCGGCATGTTCGGGTTCGAATACCGTCAGAGGCAACATATAATTTTTAATTTTTGTCTTGGTTTTTATTAATTTCGAAAAAGTATTTGAGAAATGAAGAACAAAAGCGTGTACAAACGAAAAAATATAGCAACAATGCCATTGTTAATATGTTGGAGTAGTTTTGTGCTACTCTGATGTAATGCGGGGATGGAGTATATGGTCCTGCCCTAGGTTATCGCAATGTTAATTGGACCATATTTTTTATATGAATTGTGGTTAATTTTGGAGTACTCCTTGGTCCTTAGGGAGTACTCTATACACGCATGCATGGAGTAGTCGCGATTTTTGCAGGGCGTTTGGAAACACCTCCAAAAATCTCGTTACTTTGATTTTGCTGATAAAATTGAAAAAACAAAGTGCACCTGTGCCACACTGGAATGTTTTCGATCTTTTCGATTATCGAGAAAGTAGCGAAAACGAAAGATATTTCGATCCGTTTCTCTATCGAAAAATTAATGAAAACGACAATTAGAGCTGTTCCATTCTAGTTGATTCCCATATCAGAAGAGTGCTTTTAAAATTTTAACAGTTTTATATTTAATAGAAAGTTTCAGTTTTATCAAGTTTTAAAACAATTAAAAAATTAAAATAATAAATATTCATTACTTAAAAATTATAACATGAACATGTAACTAAAACTTATTATTCTTGAACATCATTTTCAATCCTTTGTTTTTTTCCTGGTACTTGTAAATTTTGCAGACTCGGTCGTGTGCGTACCGAAAAAATTTTTGACTTATTTTGTCAAATTCGCTGTCCTCCAACGCAAACTGTTTTGTAAACGCATCTGAATAAAAAGTTAAAATAAATGCAATGACTATTCGATACAGCTGTTCGACTTACTTCGAATGGCCAATGTCAAATTCATCCCTCTTATGCATTTTTTTGCCCCTGTCCCTCGCCATGAAAACTGCTGCGCTAACGTGTCTTCAAACAATGACCGCCACGAGCTTCTTATAAATTTATCGTACGACTTCTCTCCATTGGTGCAAATTTCACAAACCTGAATACAAATATAGGTATATGAAAACAAATATAAAATTAAATAAAATTAAATAAAGTGTCTACTTGTGGTAAATTGTATTGAGAAATGAAACATTCAGCACTATCGCTAATTCCATGTGAATAAATCGTTCCCATAATTTAATTGCAAAACAAAAACAAATTGGGAAAAATTGTTTTTGTTTTACTTTTTAATTTTTGGGAATATTTGTTCATGTGAAATTCGCGATAGGGCCGATTCTTTTAGGAAAATACATAAAAACTGCACTCACAAATTTTTTAAATGCTTCTTCGTTGTTAAGTTTTTCTTCAAGGTTATTAATTTCTTCTAAAGTTGAGGAAAGGAGAGAGATAAGTTGCTGTTATGTGCAGGTCTTTGTGTGTAAATTGTTCCATCGTCCATATTGAATAGGTCGGTATATTGATGTGCCATTTTAACCTAATAATGTATCAATGGCATATAAATATGTATTTGGTCAATAATATGACAAACTTTCCCAGATATTTTATCTACTGGGTGTTTAATTATTTCAGAGTCTATTTCGAAACTTTTAGAAGAAAAAATACCCACCAAGGTCGAGTCTATAGGGTAACTAAAAAAAGGATCTAAGTCAGTAACTAAATTACTAAATAAAGTATTATTGTCTATTTCAAAAACTTTGTATATTTTGTAAACGGAATGGTCTCTAACAAAATAAAATGAATTAGTACCTTTCAAGTCAAAGTAAAAGTTCTTATAGACAATATTATTTCGGGAAACGTTTGAATTTAGTTTACATTCTTTGTGCACAACATCAAATAAACTTCGCTCAACTATGCGGTTATAAAGCTGCTCTAATAGGTTATCAGTTTTTTTTACCATATTTTTGAGTTGTCCTAAGAAATTTTCAAAAGGAAAAGCACTTATGGTTTCAAGAGAGCCAAAAATCCTTGATTGGCTACTGAGATGGGTTAAGCAATGAAAATTATATGTTAACATCGTCCCAGAGTATAATGAGGAAACGTCCTTCACAAAGTTGTTTAATAAACTATTTGCAAGTTTATTTTTCGTTTTGCAATATTCATTGTGAAGAAGCCGTGCAGGGAAATCTACTAGTTGTGAACTAGAATTCTACCGGTTTGCGTTTCAGGCGAACTAGTTCACGTTCTATCCTTTTTCAATGTTAGCGACTGGTATTTTTAACATTGCGATGTCCTACGAGATGTCAATTGTCAGGCTATGCGTCAGCATCTACTAGTATAAATACTAGTAGCATCATACCAGTTGATGAGATAGTCTGCCAATTCATGCCCTGTGAAAAGCATAAGTTTGCCTTTTTGCTCGCGACGATCCACCAGTTACAATGGCCGACAGAGCAAAGCACTCGCGTGTTAAGCCTGAGGTCCCAGGTTCAAATCCTGGCGCAGGGAAAATTTTTTTATTTTCTATTTTTTATTTTATTTTTATTTTTTTGTTTAGGCTGTTTATTGTAATTTTTAAATTTAATAAAAAAAAATATTTTTGTTTATTTCTTTGTTTTTATAGCACAAGCATTTCTTCCCAAATGTTTTTTTGCAATGCAATTAGATTTTCAAATTTGTTATTTATTTATAAATTGAATAAATTATTTTTACTTATATTTATTTAACTTTGAAAATCTTAACCACCTCCAAGCGGCCTCGAACCTGCGATTTCAGAACCAGAACCAGTATTCTTCACGTTACGCCACAGCCGACATTTAGAAAAGCAATTAATTGCGTTTTATTTTTGGCCGACATTTGGTAATGGAAAAGTCATTAATTGCGTTTTATTTTTGGCTTTGGCAATTCAAAGGCAGATGTCGCTGATCGCCTAAGTTCTTCGAAATTGTCGAACTGGTGGGCACATACTAGTTAACGAAATAGTATTTTTTCTAACTGGTTTGGCTTTTCACTGCAGGGAGAAGCCTCATCGCCAAGCTCAGATGCAAGAAATGATTGTACCTCTCAATGTCTAAAATGCTTCTCAAAACTATTGGCTCAGTGTATAGAAGAAAAGACCGAAACTCAGTAGCTTTATATCTTTCAAGCTCGTCAAGGGCTCTA
>NW_023473888.1:0-3634 GCF_013731165.1 Rhagoletis pomonella
TTTTTACACGAACTTGCAGGAAGTTACAGGAAAAATGATCCTGTACTCCAAAATCTTGTAAATGAGAGCGAGGTGTACAGAATGCAGCTGCAAGATTTTAACCGAACTTTTTCTTCTGTCAAAATCATGAAAATTGTCAAGCGATCATTGGTTGACGTTTTTACAGGAAAAATGCTGGTTTGTTATCGCACTTTTTATTGTTACTCACTTTTAACTCTCACTTTAGAGTAATTTTGATGTTTGACATTTTTACAGGAGTTTACACAAAAAGTATTGGATCAGACCTAATGTTACTGTGTGTATGGCCTTGTTTCAAACAAAAGTTGTAACATCAGTTTGTAGTGTAAACATCGCGGGAAACAGGAGAATAGGAGATGTTTTTTGAAGCCTGAAACATTTCCTGTGGTCTGGAAAATTGTTCGCCCTCATTACAACTAATTGTATTGTGTGTAGTCAGAAATTCCTATGCAAAAATGAGGTTTGAAACAAAGTTTGCAACAATGTCACGGCAGCTATCAATCATGTTTGTAACTTAAGTTTGAAACCATGTTCCTCGTGTATTTCACGCTTTATGGCTTTACAAAGGCAGCAAGGTATGAAACCATTCTCCAACCTATTTGACTATTTGAATGAAATTAAATGAATGAGATTTCGACTCTGTCGTCACGCTTCGTCGGGTTGGACAATGACCTCACGGTTGGCCAAAGTTTGCTCACATCAAAAGTAAAGTTGCAATTCTTCCCACTTCTTCCGCGAGCTGCAGGAGCTGCCCATAATCCTAGTGGTTGCGTCGTCGTTCATTGTACAGAATGTCGAATCGTCTATCTGCTCAGCCAGGTGTGCTCCCCTACGATCATTGGACAGGCATGAATTCAAAAGATCGTGGTGCGCGTTAAAGTCACCGACTACCATCCTCTTTTCAACTCTGAGGAGTGCACCACCATAAGGGTGATAACCTGGCGGAGTTGGCGACAGGGGGTATATAAACGTTGAATATTTCGAGCTCGACAGAACCTGACTGGATAGCAATACCCTGACATTCTAGGATGGTATCCCTGCGGTCCATGACCCAAGACTGCGCTCGGGATTGCTACCGCAGCTCGCTCATGGGTTGCTCACGTTGCCCGGGTGAGTGAACGAGATTCGAGAGTAAGTTTTGAGTGCTGTCGTGCAACTGTAAGTGCATACCCAGAAGAACGGCTTTACCGTGGTATGCTTCAAAAAAGTGTGTTAATTCAATATTTGTCATTTTTATTGTGCACCAAAAATATGCAAAGACGTCATATTTACTATCCAGAAAGGGCCGAAGAAAAACTTTGTTGTAATTTGTCTAATGGTTTCCGTTCGTGTAGCGGTTGTGACCACGGGCTTAAAAAAATCAATGTAAAATGTTTTTGAATTGCTTATAGACTTATAACTAACTTTTCCATCCTTCAATTTCAGGGTAAAGAGAAAGCGCCAGATTTTCTTCAGTTCCGAATTGTGTTAAAGTAATGAAATATGTTAAAAAATTATTAATGTAAATGCGTACTAAAAGAAACTAATTCAACTACTTTTCTTTGTAAGCAACTAACTAACATTTTTTAAGTACAAATTTTCAAGTTTTGGTACTGCCTCATGCGAAGACAACACACATTTACAGAATTTTACAAAGTTATTAGCCACGGCTTGTTAAAAAAATAAAATTAATCAGTTGACAAAGTAGTTGGAAACAAACTATTTATGCAGTTTACGCATTTTAAAGTAGTTGAAGCATATGCAATGTCGGATAATTAACTTGGTTTTAGGACATCGCTATGTTAATAAAGTTAGTTGCTTACAAAGAAAAAGGAAGAATTCAAAGTACTTGTGGTTGGTAAAAAAGTACCAAAGTTAAATTGCTTTCAAAGTAATTGAATTTCCGACAGGGTGTATACTAAAATAAATATAATTATATATGGAATATAACATTTCAAAATAGTATAATGTCTAAATATATTAATTAATTAAAATTAAGTCAACAACTCATCTCACAGCACTTTTAATCAAAATCAGAAATATTAACTATTAAATTATTTTGATAAATTCTAATGCTGTTAAAATAAGAGGATAATAGCATTTTAACTTGATGGTTGTGACTTATCAAATCGGAAGATATACATCCATTAATTAAGTAATTCAAAAGGTGTGTTTTTCGAAGAATAGTACCTTTATTTGTCAAGCTTTTGAGTAATCAGTACGCAACTTAAATATATAAGGAACACTTTGAGAAGAAAATTCAAATTTGGTGAAATTTTGTATCTTTGAACATCGAATAATCATATTAAATTAACTTTCTTTTATCAGACAACTTAAATATATAAGGAACTCTTTAAGAAATTTAAAATTTGGTGAAATTAACTTTCTTTTATCAAACAACTTAAATATATAACGAACACATTAAGGCAATTCAAATTTGGTATCCATATGCTTGTCTTCGATTTATCTTTGTGTATATATTTATGTTTTTGTTTATCTTTGTTTGTCTTTGTATTTATCTTTAGTTTATCTTTATATATATATATATATATATATTCGTTTATTTTTGTGTTTATCTTTAGGTTTATGTAAATGTTTAGCGTTGTATTTATATTTGTTTTTTTGTGTTAATCTTTCTGCTTATCTTATGTCTATGTTTGTGTTTATCTTTGTGATTATTTTTAAGCTTATGTTTATGTTTTTTTTGTTTTGATCATTGTTTATCTTTATATTCATCTTTCTGTTTATCTTTTATCTTTTTCGATCTTTATTTTTATCTCTATGTTTATCTCTATTTCAACATTTATGCTCATCTTTATGTTTATGTTTTTGTTTATCTGAATGTTTGTCCTTAGATTTATCGTTATGTTTTTCATTATATTTCATAATTTTTTTATCATTGTTTATCTTTATGTTTATCTTTGTGTTTATGTTTATATGACTTTTTGTGTATCTTTACTTTTATCTCTATTTTAACTTTTATGTTTATCATTGTGTTTATCTTTATGTTTGTTTTTGTTCATCTTTGTTTGTCTTTGGATTTATCTTTATGTTTATCCTTATATTTCTTTGTTTTTGTTTTGTTCTTATCATTGTTTATTTTAATGTTTGTGTTCATCTCTGTTTGTTTTCCAGTAGTTCTTTAAATTTGCAAAAGGCTTGGAACTCTCTTTTTTAGATTTTCTTAATTTTTATGTTTAGGTTTATCGTTGTATTTACATTATCGTTAATCTTTGTGTTTACCTTTATGTTCAATCTTTGTGTTTATGTGTATGTTTATCTTAGTTTATTTTTGTATTTATCTTTGTGTTTATTTTTATGCTCATCTTTGTGTTTATCTTTATGCCTATCTCGTTTTATCTCTATGCTTGTGTTTATATTTATGTTTATGTTTATTTTTACCTTGGTTTGTCTTTATATTTATGTTCTGCTTACCTTCCTGTTTATTTTTGTTGATCTTTATGTTTGTCTTTAGATTTATGGTTGTCTTCATATTTATCTTTGTGTTTGCCTTTAAATTTATCTTTATGTTTATCTTTATATTTGTCGATATATATTTTTTTGTTTTTTATTATTGTCTATCTTTATGTTTGTGTTTATCTCCATGTTTGTCTTGTACTAGTTCCTCAATTTTACA
>NW_023473889.1:0-3634 GCF_013731165.1 Rhagoletis pomonella
TTTTTTCTGATGATTGTCTTAACGCTTTTCAGAATGGTCACCAAATGGACACCATATATACGGACTTTTCTAAAGCAATTGACAGGATCTCCCACAAAATCCTAGTTGCCAAACTTGCCGATTTAGGTTTTCATTCTATGTTACTGCAGTGGATTCAGTCCTACTTAGTGGATAGTAAATTGACTGTTGTCCTAGATGGAGTGTTCTCGATGTCATTTATATCAACTTCGGATGTTCCCCAAGGGAGCATTTTTGGCCCTTTATTCTTTGTTTTATTTATAGATGACTTCTCTTCGGCAAACTTCCTTTTGTATGCCGATGATTTGAAAATTTACTCAGTGATTAAATAACCGCTATTGTAATCGATATAATAATCAATATAATAATCGATATTGTTATCGATACAATAATGGATATTGTTATCGGTATAATAATCGATTAAATAATTGATTTTATCATCGATTTAGGGCCGTTTTCTAATGTAAGCAGTAAAGTTGCCTTTACTAACAGGGCAGATAAATTGTTCCTCACTTTAAAGTGTTTTCGTTTTCTTACCTTGCCGGTAAAAATTAATTTGTTATTCCGTATAGTGAAACTTCACTACATTTCCGGGAGTGAAACTTCACTACATTCGTCATAAAATTTTAAAGGTTGGCAATGCAACATAAGCAAATATAGAGCAAGAGGAACTGTTAGCAAAAACCAAAACCTTGGTTGAAATATCTAATATATCTGACTCATGAACCAAAACCAAACCAAAATTTAAAGTTGGGTACAAATTTTAAAGGTTGCATCGGGTGAGCAACAGTTTATCGATTCGAGAAATTAATGCGCTGATGAGAAAACGAAAAGTCGTATATCGAGACGATAAAGTGGCCGGTAAACTAAAGGTTAGATGAGAAAACGGCCCTTAGTCATTTATATTGTTAACGATATGTACAATGATCGATACTGGTGATTGTTATATTTATCTATGAATTAATCTATTTTACAATCGTTGTATTTTTCTTTATGTTTATGGATATTGTTATCGGTATTTTTATCGACACAGTTGTCAACAGGGTTATCGATATACTAATCGGGACATGGAATGTGATCACATTACATGACATCACATCACATTTTATGATGAAGAGACATCACATGATATTACTTAATATGATATCACATCACACGATATCACGTGACATGACATTATATGATATGACATCACATTATATGGCACGACATCACGTGGCTTGACATCACATGATATGACATCGTATGATATGACATGGCATTACATGATGTGGCATCACATGATATAACATCATATGGTATGACATCATATGACATGACATCAGAGGATATGACAACACATGACATGACATTCTATCACATCACATAAAATCACGTCACATCTTACCACGTCATCGCACCTCATCTCATCTACGTGAATAGAAAAAGAAAAGGATATAAGCAAAGATGAGAAAGATAAAAACAAAGATGAAGACCAAGGTAAAGTTAAAGATTCAAAACCAAAAACACCGTTGGAAAGGTAATTTTCTGTAGATGAGGAGAGTTTTTATAGTTTCGAAATTGGTTGAAAATCGTTGTTTAAAAATTTCCATATTTGTGTTTGGAGACAATGAGAAATACATAAGAATTAGGTTAACAGAGTTGAAATTTTCCGATAGGGATCGAAATAAAATCAGCCATAAAGGTTACTGAAATTTATCGAATCATCGAAGCTTATAATTATCGAAATTTATCCATGCTTATTAGGTTATCGCAACGTATCGAATTATTCAAACTGATCAATGTTTACTGAGTTGTCGAAATTTATAGACACAGAAATTTACGGATAGTTATAGAGCTATAAAAACGTGTGGGATTAACGAAATTTGTCAAGTTAAAGAAATGTATCAAACAATCGATATTTATTGAATTATCATTATTTATAGACTTAACGAAATTCATCGAGGTGTCGTAATGCATGGAATCATGATCCAACTACACAAGATCTGACAAGATGGAGCAAAATAAAAAAGTAATTTTCTGGCTGACGTTTGTAATTTCGGCGCCATGTTATTTTCTGTGAAAAGTAAACAAAGAATATGAAGACGAAGCATATAGAAAAAATGCAAGCAATATTGTGCACATGTTTGTGCTAACCAATTTATTATTATTGTAGTGTTTTTGCATCCAATCACCGCGCACTTCATTTTAATTACATTTGCACAAAAAATCACTCAAATCACTGAAATAAACCACCGAGAAAATACACATAAAGAAAGAAGCAAAACAGAAATAGCAAACTTCAAAATTACGAACGTCACACACTTTTTTCTCAATTGCTATTACAAATGGCTGCTTCTCAACCGGTCAGATCTGTTCTAATTGGTTCATGGCATGGAGTTCTTTCAACTTACAGAGTTATCGATAATAATTGATCTACTGAAATTGGTTGTTTCAACAAAGCGAAGTTTATGGAATTTTCAAAATATATCGATTTATCGAAATTTCAAGGTTATATAAGCTTATCGATTTGTCAAAAGTAAAAATTTATAAATTGTGAGTTATCGAAATTTATCGAGCCATCAAATTTCACAGTTATCGAAATTGGTCGAGTTAACGAATTTTGTTGTTATCGAATTGTAGTGTTCTTGAAATTCATCGAACTACCGATATGTATCAAATCATTGAAATTTATCGATAAACTTGAATGTATCGGGTCAATTCCAAGTCCTGCCGAAGTCCTCCAAAGACCTTCTCAGAAAAAAAAAATTAGTTACGTTTTAGCAGAAGATTTTCCGGTTAGTTAATTTGTACCGTATAAGTTTTGCTATGTGTTAAGTTAGAAAACCTCTCCAAGGCTTCCAAAACTAGAAAAACTGTCGAATTTCGACAGTAACTGGCACTCTAGTTTTTAATTATTCTACCAGTTAAGGTTAAAACGCTGAAATTGAATTTAACTTTTTAAACAGGTGGCAACCCTCCTACATGTAGTTTAAAAATAAAGCATTTTCAAAGCCATTTCGATTGATACCCATTTTGTAATATGAACATAATTCATTAACTTTATTAAATAATTTGAATATAATTTTTTAACAAGCGGAAACTCTTTTAAAAAAAAATAAAACCTTATAGCACATCTAAAGGCCAAGCTCTTTAATTTGGCACATACATTTTGAAAATCGAATTAACGGTGTAGATCTGATGACATTAACAAGAAATCCTTAGCATAACAAGTATAACACGCATAACACTGGAATGGCCCCATAGATTGTATTGATATTGGTCTTATTTGAAAGTTTATACTTCCACGTTAGTTCTGTTTCATTTACGAGTCATGCTGTTTTTGTTTTTTTATTTTTTCAATATTTTTTTTAATTCTCGTCCTTTCCATGAGTCCTGTAATTGCGCAACTTCAGAGTCGCATTTCTTTGTAATTTTAACTTATTCTACAATAAAAATCCTTTACACGAAAAAAAAATCGTGGATTTATATCACCTCTGAGAGGCGCAATTTGATTTTGAAAACGTTTTCCCCTAAATCGCCCATAGTGCGCCGTCGGTGCAACGATTTCGATAGCTGAACAAACGCCGTCTCCTGGGCATTCCCACAGCTTGCCGATACCAGCTATTATATCACG
>NW_023473890.1:0-3634 GCF_013731165.1 Rhagoletis pomonella
GTATGTACTATGTAGCTGACTCTTCTATTTAAGCGGAAACACAAACGCCTACATACTCTCGTCCTCTCTATGAGTGAGAGTCCATTTCCGTTTCCAGTGCACTCTTCATCCGCTCTTGAAATGCTTTTTTGCTGCGCAATCGGTTAGCGCAAAATTAATTTCCAAATTTGCAAATTGAGAGTTTCCAGTGTGTTATCTTCAAATATAAATACATATTTGGAAATTGGAAATTAGCTGTGATGGATTGAGAGTGTAGGTCAATTTTCAATATTCAGTAGACTTTTGCCGCTGATATACAAACTTAAGTTCGTATGGTGCGCGAGTTCAATCCGATAAGCAGGAAAATATTGTGCAAAAGTGTTAAAATAATTTATTTAATTTGTATTCAAATGTGCAATAGCATTAAAAGTGCAAGTAGTAATAAAATATATAAATAGTGCGATTCTGTGAAAAAGTGAAATTCGTGTGTTCGCCATGAAGAAAAGGGAAGCCATCTTGTGGTCGTGTCGTGTGGGTTTGGAATCGTGCATATCTATGTGTATACATATGTACACGTGTAGGTATGTATGTATCTAAATGTTTGCGCATACATAAGTACATACGTTTATATGTATGTACATATTTATGTAGTCATATTCATACATATCCATACTACCCAACGCAAAAGCCAGCACATAATATTGATAATTTGATTCTCGGTTTTCATTGGAGAATTTCATATAATTCATTCAGCTAGTGGAATAATAAATATGAGTAAGTTGTTAGATACCAGAAACCTAGCAATTAATAAAAAAAAATGCAGGCACGAGTGAATTTATTAAGTAAGAACATACTTTTACATAACGCACATATGTTTATGTAGAGAACCCTAGCTAAGCATCTGGTAAAAGATATTTGTCAACTGTTTGTCGGAATATTTTTGTTTTGTTTTGTTTTTTTTTTTGTATGTATGTTGCCGCATAACTTTGAACCACGTCAACCGATTTCGATAATTCTTTTTGCATCGGAAAGGTAGTGTCTCGGGTGGTCCCATACTAATCTGGTTAAGATCCGATTAGTGGATCATGAGCTATATACATATACTTTTTTTTTATATGAGAATTGAAGTCGGTTTTTTTTGATAAATATTACTTGTTTCAATTGAATATCGTCGTTTAAAGTAGAAAACCGCGTATCACCAAAATGCAAAAGCGCGTATGTGAAGTTGCGTACATTATTTTCTAGAGAGAAAATTTCAAATGGTTCTCTTTTTTCTAAAGCAATCGCAAAGTTTTGACAGCAAATGTCAGTTACGCAGTTTTGCAGAATGATGATAAGCGGTTTTGTACGTTAAACGACGATATGCTCACAGCATCCCAATGATGCAGATTTTAATTGCAACAAGAATTCTTCTCAAATGACACAGCAACGACTCATCCATAAGATGATTTAGTACATAATGTACTAACATACATATGTACATATTAGGAATGTTTCGAATGTCATATTTTTCACATTCGCGAATGCAAATGCAAATTTTCGGAATACGAATGCGAATGTTAGGAATAACATTAAAAAAACTATAATCATCTTAAATCATCGTTTTCATTACTTAAAAATGTTGGAAATTATTAGAACATTGAACGAGTTATTAACCTATACAGTGTTTTAATCTCGTATTTAGTCAAAGTTCAAAGGCGCATATTATATTTAAAAAAAAAGTAATTTTGCTGCCTTTTCTTCCATGAGGCGATTTCTTAGACGCTCGTATATAAGGCCGGCTGCACTGAACAATTGCTCACTTGGAACGCTGACGGGTGGAGCTTTCAAATATTTGCGGGCCAGATCTGTCAGTTTGTCATATTTTAGTTTAGTTTTCCACCAATCGAGAGGATTTTCACCGAGATGTGCTCATTTTTCTTTAATATATATCCTATAGGGCTTCAATTGAGCTTTAATGTCACAATTTTTGCTGACGGCGTCATACATTTTCATCCATTTAAACTTGGAATCTCTCTAAAATTCTGAATTAAAAGTTTGTTGTTGCGAAAGCCTGCTGAATTTTTTATATTTCGTGTACAAAGTTTGAAATATCGATTTGTATACATATATATATGGTGTTAGTTATATTATGGGTTAGACTTTTATATAAAATCAATAAAAAATTAATCAATGATAAGAATAGACGAAACTGGTCAAAATGTCTCACTGCCATTATTTCGCATATAGGCACATACATATATGTGTAAAAATGTCAGAATAGCTATATTTCGGTGTATTTACCCTCGATAATTGGAATAAATACTTTGTAATACTAAGTAATCCCTCATCAGAGTGACTTACTGTAATAATTTAATTATTTAATAACACAGGTGCACAAAAAAAAATCGATGAAAGGTTCATTTGACCAAACCTAGTCTATAATATGTTTTTGGGGTCGCTGAATACGAATCGAATTTTACGTGACAGTGAAAATCGGAGGTGTTTTTTGAGGTTAGGAAAAAATCTAGACGTGATGGAGCAAAACGGACTTCAGATTTGTCCATCCAGAATTCCATCCCTGGTCTGACCCTAGTCGTGTCGCAATTAAGCCGAGCGCCTATCTACATACATATACATTAGGGATGTTAATTTTTTCGATTTGTACGACCCTGGGATTTTCGGGATGTCGTTGGTTCAGTCCCGGGATCCCGGGATCTTTTTAAGACTAGGTTAGGTCTCGTTATAATTTCGAATATATGGTTAATTCCAAAATTTAGTCAAAAAAATTCAGTGCAATGTAAAACGGAAGTATGGGTACCACATATTTTTTTTTGGGTTCACAGGGACGAATAGGCATTGAAAATGCCCCTTTAATCTATTTTTTTTTTAAGCTAATAAAGTTAGTCCGTAACATATATTTTTTTTCAAAAATAAGTATTGAAAAATTTCAAGAATATTCAAGTAAAAAATTATGAAAGGGTATTTTCAATGCCTACCCGTCCCTTACGCACCAAAAAATGTAATGTGTTTTAACTCTACAGAATCTTCTCCTTCATTTGATACCCATACTGGTTTTTTAAGTATATTACATTACAATTTTTAAATTACTCATATCTTTCAAATTTCAAAGTTCTTTTAAAAAATCCTGACGTCAGAGAAAAAAATTAAGAACGCAATTTTACTATATTTGGCCCTTGGTTTGACGAATATATTGATTTTTTGTGTGTGCAAAATTGCTTGCCGCAAGATATTATCTGTATATTGAGATACACATTTATAAAAAAAAAATTTAAATATTAAATTAACAAAAGAAATATAGCCAAATCTGTTCAACATAAAGCATTTCTATTATTGCCACCAGTGTGATTTACAAATCCCGAAAATCCCGGGATTCTAGGCAAATAATCCCGGGATTTTCGCGACTAAAAAAATACCGGGATCCCGGGATTCCTAATAGGTATATTTGCGTATGTGCAGTATCAGTCGTATCAATAGCACCCCCATTTCAAAGTGAGATTGTTTACCACTTTTGTTTATTTTTTTTTTAATCTGATTAAAAGGTCGACATTTTTGATGAAAAATCGTTGCTTTTTCCTTTGATTTGTATAAAGCTTGAAAATTCGGTTAATGTGATTTTTTCTTAAGCATGATAAATTTTTTTTTATAAAATAAT
>NW_023473891.1:0-3634 GCF_013731165.1 Rhagoletis pomonella
TTTTTTCTTCATATCAACATTTCAATTATCTTTGCTTTTAAGATGAAAGATATTCCATTTGGCAAATGTTCACTTTAATTGAACCCCCTTAGACTTCATCGTTAAGAAGCTTTTTTCGCTCTGTTTAGTTTCATGTCCAGAATGTAATATTTCATTTTACTTATTGATAAAATTTTATTTTATTTTTCAACCGGTGGCAACTTTTTTCGATGTGATATCCGAATTATAATAATTTATTCAACTTATAAAAAATGGGATTCGACTTTTCAGCTGGTGGCAACACTCTTCAAAATAATTTCATTTAACTTAAACTTTTGTAAATGTGGCAACTCTCTCATCTGTTAATACAGGATATAGCTTATCTGTGTCCCAAATTTTGTTGAAATACGTCCAGTCGTTTCAGTGTGAAAGAGCAACAAACATATTTACGCAAAAACGTTTGCATTTATAAAATTACTTAGCACGATATAAGTTAGTTCCCGATATGTTTGCCTCCAAAGTTTTCTTTTTATTTGGCTCTTAACCGTTCTTCAGTTTGGGCCGAGACCAAAAAACTTCGCTGATTGCCACTTTCATTTGCAAGCTTGCGCCAGTTGTACATCCCGAGTAGACACGTTCTTCTGTACTGGGTCCTTCCATTGTATTCGGGCATGCCTTCTCTTTCGTTGTTTACACCTGGTTGCATTGCCGAAGATCTTTTCACTTGAGCCTCGGCACTTAACCATGTCCACTTCGTTAAAAAGCATGTGCAGTTAGTCAATCCATCTTCTTCGGTACCCGTCCCCAATTCTCAAAATTCACATCCATATTTCCATTAGGGTAAGTGTCCTGCTCATATCCATTTTCGGAGATCATGGCCCAGATGCGCATTTGCAATTGTACGAATTTTTAGGCGCCTCAAGACTTATGCTGCTATTCATAGATAACTGTACTTCATTTTGTCTCTATGTATATGTATTTTGTTAAGTCACTTGCTAACAATATAGCAATCTAGTAAATTGCTTGAATGGTCTCAGCTGTTTTAGTGTTTTCTTCTCCTTGCACAGGTTCTTTGCTATTTTCTCTTCAACATATGGACAGCTTCATACAGAGCCGTACGTATGCAAATGTACATGTATAGAAGAAGGTATCTACTATGTTAACAATATTTGCGGCATTTGCAACCTCTAAGCTAGCAGTATGCGTGCTTCTTTATAATATGTGTGTATGCCACTTCCTTCATAGCCTAATATGCATGGTGATAATCGAGTTAAGCATTGTGAAGAACTGAAGCCACAGCTGGCCAATATACATATGTATGTATAGGCAGAAGCATTGTTAATTATTAAGTCATGGTTTAATACGACCACCGTATCTACGTGAAGAACGAGTATAAAAGAAATAAATGAAGGAATTTATAATTTGGTTTTATGGCAAGTTAGAAAGCCTCACATGTGCAAGAGTTATGCTGAACATTTTTTTTTTTTCATTTTATAGGCCAATTAGTCAGAGAAAATATCGTAAAAGGAAAACTAAAAGCTGCAGCTGGCCTAATAAATACTAGTGATTGACCTAATGAAGCCAGTCAATATATAGCTATTGGAAAAAAATTGCGATTTCCTTCATGATATATGTATAGCATGTGTATTTGCATTACAAGGCAAAATAATAAAACCCCGATGTGTGTATTAGCCACAGAATACCTTAAGCGCATCTGAAATTTTGAGCCCTTTTCCCGGATTTTTTAAAGATTTTAAGGCTCCTTTGAAGCGATGAATGTGATGCCAAACTTACTGCAAGTTCAGCATACAAGAATTTCTCTTTCTTAGAAGTAAGAGGAAGGTGGTTGCAGCTTGAAACGTGCAACATGACAAAACTGATGTGGCCAAAATGAAAACTAAAAAGATCAAGTGAGCTCCCTATGCTGTGCGAGGGAGAAATCTCCTTGGATATGGGTCGGTTGACTGCTCATATTTTACCCTAAGAAGGCACGCGGAGAAAGGAAATAAAATATAATCTTCTAAAAATTAAATAAAACTAAAAAATTATACAAGTTTTTTAAAACGATAACATTAAAAAACACAATGAAAATTAAATAAAAGAAGAATAAAGTTATTTATATAAAAAAAGATAATCTGCTGCCCGAGTACTCAACCTCGGATCTCTCGAATCGTACTCCAGCGCTTCGCTTACTCGGCCGTTGCGACTGTTGGAGCAAAATTATATATGACTGCTTTCTATCAAAAGAGCTTTCCGCCACGAAAGTTGGCAAGGAGCTTTTTTTAAGACTTTCATGCCGGAATAAACAAAATCTTTTAAACTATCTCGTCTACTGTCTTTCAATCGTCTTACTTTGAGAATGTCCCGCATTTAAAAGGAGCAGACTGAGGTTCTAGGGTTCTGGAAACTTTGGAGGCCTGAGCGGTTTAGCGGGCATAAGGATAAGGTGATTGCTCAATTTTGTCAACACCACATACGGGGCCCGGGTGTGCCCACCGTCAGCCACTTCAACCTAACCTATACTAAGGCCCTTGCAAGCTTGTCAGAAACGGGTTTGTTTTGTGTGATTGAAGAGCCTTTTGCTTTATTTACCAGCGAAGTCTATTAGCCAGTTTCTCGAAAGCAATTTAAGTGAAAGATGATTTTTTTTATTTGAATTTAATATGGAAGCTGACAGAAAATCATTTTTTACATAAATTACTTTCGTGAAACCGAAAGAATTACTGGGATGAGCCGGAAAAAGCTGCCCTTCAGGTATTCTTGAAGCAGCTTATAGTATCATAAATTTCAATCGAAAAATTTATTTGAGCGAGATAAACTTTATATGCGATATGGACATTCACTTCATCAGGTGTTGACGGTAGGGTCAGCTTACCGAGGGAAGTGTTCTGGAAAAGAGACTTTGCTAGTAGCCGGCCAAACAGGCAATTGAAAAGAAAGCAAAAAGTTTGCCATGGTCTTCGTTTTATCTGCCTCAGAAGCGGGGATGATACCGAACAAAGATGACCAGGTTTTGGGGGATTTCTCTGCAACATGTACGAATATGTTCGCTTGGGAGAAGATGGAATGACGAACTGTACAAGCTTGGTATATTCGACACTCATAAGGTTGAAGGATGCGATTCTTCAGTGTAGGTTCGATTTGAAGTTATAAGTATATCGAAGAGATAAGTTTATCCCACTCCAAGTGCTCCGTTTGCTAGGCAATATCTTGCTGGCTTGTCACAAAACAATTATGTTGTTGCTCAATGTCCACACACTCACATGGATCTTTCTTTTTATTGAAAAAAAAAACATATTATTTACGTAGTTATGCCTGTAAATATGTATGTACTTTGATTTAGGTACAAAACTAGTGGTATGCTGGTATGAGCTTATAGGCTCAATCGCAGCTTACATTTTTTGTTATTGGAATAACTAGTGGCCTTGGTGTATGCATACAGTGCTTGCAATGTCCTTCGACGTGGCTGATGAGCAGTGGCTTATATGAATAGTCCATCCGGTTATTAGTTGTCAGCACACACATACATACACACAAATATACACCTACATATACACAAACACGCACAAGCACACTGAAGTATACCAAAGAAGAATTTAAATGCGCAAAAGAAGAATTAAAAACATTGTTTTAGTGCAATCAAAATGAGAACAAA
>NW_023473892.1:0-3634 GCF_013731165.1 Rhagoletis pomonella
GAAATGGATTTGCATTTGACTCCAGAACTATTATTTACAAATAATATCTACGAGTATTGCAGTAAAAGTCAAAAACAACTTTGAAGTTAACAAGTGCATTGTTTGTACATTTTTTTTTGTTAATGCGTCCATCTTTAAAGTGAGTATATGAAAAAACCAATTTAATCATTTTGCATTTTTACTATTTACATAATATAATATCTACTCGTACAAGAAGCGAACTTGAACAGATGCTTTTTAAGTTTTTAGCAACATTAACTACTGAATAAATTATATTTAACAAATGGTCATGCAGAAATGCAAATCAGCAATTCTAACTAATATAAAAGTACATTTAATATAATTTAACTATATTAATTTATTAATTTTATAAAAAAATATACATAAATACGTTTCTGCATTCACATGCAACCTAGCAACACATAGGCAGACACTTGCAACAAATATAACATTATCATAACAGAAATTTACATTTTTCTCTGTTAACTCTTCTAGAAATGTTAATCGCGCTGTGGTGATATTCCATGGATTTATTTTTCAGCAAACAATTTTACGTTCCAAAAATTTGCACCTTCTCTATCTATCTAAGTTCTCTGCCTTTGAACGCATGCTTCAGCTATAAATGAAGAGTGAAGAGAGAGTGGAATATTGTACCGTGTTGTTAATAAATTTCAGGCTCGCTGAAATTTGCATCTTGAAGTTTGAAATTTGAGACATGCAGCAGCGTAAATAGTGCAATTTTTATTTTATTTTATTTTATTTATTTCTTACAGCTTATTAAGCCTAGTTTATACATAGTTCTTAAAATTCATTAATACAAGTTACATTTATCTGCTTCGGTTTTGTAAGCAGGTAAATTAAAGTCATTTCTATTACGAGTATTTATGGAATGTACATTATTGACATACTTAATGTTGCTTTTCAAGTAATCGGGTAAGTTGCCATCTATAATATTCTTGATAAATTTCATTGCATAGTAAAGCAGCTGTTGTTTAATGCTCAGCCAGTTTAGAGTAGATAGCATATCTCCGATAGGGGTGTCATAGCATTTAGTAAGAATGAATCTCATAGCACGGTTTTGTTGTTTCTGCAATTTATAAATCTGACTATCTCTCATTATGAAAAATATGGTGGGACAGTAAATGAAATGAGGTTCAATTATGGATCTATATACCATGGCCTTGTACCTTTTACTTAAGTATTTGCACGTTCGTTGCGTAAAGTATAATTTTTTGGCTATCTTTCCCACCGTGTAATCAATGTGTTCATTAAAGTTCAATTTGTCATCGATTTCTATTCCTAGGTATTCGAATGTATTAACTCTTTCAATTGTTTCATTGTTTATATTTAGGTTCTGCAACTTGGCGCTCTCAAAATTACGTCTTGATGTAACCATAAATTTAGTTTTATCGAAGTTCAATTTATTTAAGTAATATACCACGTTTATATCATCTTGCAACTTAGTGGATATTTCAGAGATATTATCTCCACTATGCATAAGCAGCGCATCATCGGAAAATAATTTTATATCACAGTTTTTAAGGCAATCAGTAATATAATTAATATAAATATTGAACAAAATAGGAGCTAACACAGATCCTTGTGGCAGCCCGATTGATACTCTTTTTCTATCAGACAGTGATGATCCGATTACTGTTCTTTGATTCCGATTCTTAATAAAGTCTTCAAACCATTTCAGTTCAATACCGGTAATACCTACATTGCACAGCTTTTTTGGTAACAGATTTTGGTCGATCGTCTCAACCGCACGTTTCAAATCTAAGAAGACAGCTATTATATGTTTATTCCTGCTCAAGTCTTTTTCCAGTTAGCAATAACCAAGTTAAGAGACTTTAGCAGGAATGCCTTTTACGAAAACCAGATTGCTGTGGAATAATAATTTTATTATCTTCTAAGTACTGTAAAAGTTGGGTTTTCACCACTGTTTCTAGTATTTTTTCGTCACATGGTAATGTATTTATGGTTCTAATCTCATCAGCTCTGATAGTATTTTTTATTTTCTCTATTGGTACAACAAGCGACGTTTTCCAGAAGTTTGGGAAATCTCCTTTTCTAAGCTTTCATTCACAATTTGAGCATAAAAGTATCCAGTATAAGTTATTGAGTCTTTAATGACTCCTTCAGATATGAGCTTTTTTCCACCAAATTTGTTTTTGAATTTGCTTACTATATTCAGAATGTCGATTGTAGATATTTTTTGGAATTTAAAAGTAGAGGCGATAATTCCCGTGATTACGAAGTCTGCAATTCCAGCACTAATATTTCTGCTGATTTCCATGACATTATCAATAAAATAGTTGTTTAGTGAGTGCGCTATTTCACCCTCATGTGTGAGAAGTTGGTCGTTTATTAATATTCTTTTAAAGGCATTGGTTTCCTTAGACATAGATATGCACTTTTATAGGTGTTTCCACATAGCTTTGCTGTCCCCGATATTAAAGGTAATTTTGTGTTCCATGTATTTGGTCTTCTTAACCTTTATTAACCTTTTGTATCTACACCGGGTAAGATTGTATTCATTCCAGTCGCCTGTTCGTAAAGCAATTTAAGTTTCAATTCAAGCCAGATTCAGTTTATGTTTGTTGAGGTTTGCTAATTCGGAATCGTACCATCATCATTATTCATCAATTTAACGCTGATTTCTTTAGACTATGCCATAGTACTCATTACACTTGATGTATTATTATATAGAAAATTTACCTTATTTTCGATACTCATATTCTTGAAATCACAATAGTTGAATTGTCGTAATTGGTTAAAAAGATTATCGCTTGAGTAATATTCCCAAGAAGTTGTAAGTTTTCTAACTCTCATTTTAAATATTTTTTCCAATTTTATTTTAAAATTAATGGTTTCGTGATCCGTAATCCTATCTTCTGCCAATCTTTTACAGGAAATAAATTCACTATTCGTAAATAACAAATCAATCAATGTTTCAGTGTTACCCCCTTTTCGAGTATAAAAATCTATTTTTTGATCCATAGTAAAATACCGAAATAGGTAAACTAAATGTTTGCTATAAGTGGTGCTTTTGTACAAGTTTATATTGAAATCCCCGATGAACACTATAGTATCATGCATTAAACAGCTATTATTTAAAATTTCGTGTAAGTATGTAATAAAGTCTGCATCGCTCTAACTAGGCGAATGGTATATAAGACCTATTTGATATTTTGGAAATATATTTTTAATTTGTTATGTCTTCTGTCGAACAACTTTCTGAGCAAAGAACCAAATGGGGTTTCTGTATTTCTATTAGACGCTCTAGTTCATATTTGTTAGCAACGATACTACTGATATTTAAATAAATGCAATTTAATTCATTTAGTATTCGTTGCTAGATTCACGATTTGTTTTTTGGTTGAGTATGTTTTTTGTATGCTGGACAATCTATACTGAAAGCGTAATGGTTTACATCAACATCAATAACTTTTTTCTTAACCAACTCGCTACAGTGTACACATTTAACTATATTTGAGGTACATTCTTTACTGTCATGATTTCCAGCACATTTGCTACATGCTATTTATTAGTGCATTCGCTAGCTTTGTGTTTATACCCCAAGTACTTGAAGCAACGCAAAACATTTAAATGCTCATAAACGACACAAGTG
>NW_023473893.1:0-3633 GCF_013731165.1 Rhagoletis pomonella
TGAAGCGACGAGATGCAATTATTTATGTCGCGTTGCAGTTTCTTGATGGAGCTACCGCATTCACTCTCAACTGCGTTTAAATTAAATAATACCTTTAATTGGGCATTGACCAGGATACGTTTATTCTCGTACCTGTCACAAAGATTTTTCCAGGCCGCACCAAAGCCATCGTTGGTTAATGGGGATCTCTGCACTATTTCTTTGGCCTCCCCCTGAGTTTTTTGCCGGAGGTGATACAGCTTCTCAACTGGGGTAAGGCGCTTATTTAGAATGTATATAGCCGTAAACATATCCCTAAACGATGGCCACGAAAGATAATCTCCTTTAAAAATGTCTGTGTCGCAAGGAGGGAGATGAATATTAAGCTCGCGACCTGACTTGTATTCGCTTTCCTTTTCAGTCTTTGCGAGTTGCTCTGAAAGATCAGCCATTGCTGCTTGGCACCGCAAAAAACTGAAGTAGGTGCTTTTATACTTCTTTTTAATTGCTGCCAGGTCTTTGGTTTCGAGCTCTTTTGATGCGCAAAGTTCATCATAAGACCCTTTTACCTTTTCCCACAGAGCCTTTAATTCATCCTTTTGGAAAGTTAAGGAGTGCTTTGTGTGCTCTGATGGCTGCATAGAGTTGTAGTCAGATTCGAATTCTGTTACTGAATCTGCCTGACGAATAAAGGTGTCCATTTTTGACCAAAGGCAACTGAGGTGGACGCAAGACAAAAGATTTCTTTGTGTGAATCGCCGCTTCTTAGAAAAAGATTGCCACTAAAAACGCTTAGCCCGAAATAAGTCTAATTCTTATAAGAACAACAAAAGATAACTTGTGTATTAAATAACGATTTATTTATTTTCCAGCCAAATAAGACTGTCGAATACGTAATTACGTATGTGTATGTGCGTATATGCAAAAAATGTGCAAGTCACTCGCCACCCAACTTATCAAATATGTGATATACGTGTGTAAATAATTGATATTCAAAATATGCAGTTTATTTTAAAAATTTCTTATGAAGAAATTGTGTTTGTTTAAGCGCGGCTGTGATTTTATGCAACCAACAAATAAATGGGGGAAACAACCCAGTGAAGTGATCAGCAATATGTACAAGCGCGCCACTAATAATAGACAAGTGCAATGTGAAAAGAAACCAAAGGAGTTTCGCAAAATCTACTTGAAGTTACGCGATTAATAAAATGCAAATAAAAGTGAAAGCCAGTAAAATGAGAAAAAACTAAATTCTGTGCTTTGCAAGAAAGGAATAAATTTTATCAATCTTGTGCTTCGGTAAATGCGACTGGTAATTTTACACAAACAACACCGTATCACGAATCAAAATGGACGTTCGCGCAATTCGTTAATGTTAGCCGGTACCCCACTAAAAACGTGAAAAGTGTTCTAATTTTTATTTAAACAAAATAATAAGCACTGAGTGTTTTCTCCCCTTTTTTGGTTTACACAATAATCACGCGCGTCTTTTTTTTTCCAAAATATGTATATCACCACAGTTTTTTATTTTTTTGACGATTTGTACACACACAAGTGCAATGAAATTAAACCACGTACCTTAATGTGTTGTTGTATGCTGTGTAGTGCGATATGCTGCTTTATTAAAAAAATGTGTTGCTGTCACTAGTGGTGCTGTGATGCAGGCGTGATGCTGTGATGCAAACCAAAACGTTGCTTGTGTAGCAAAAAAACCAAAGAAAAAAACGCTTGCTGTGGCTCTTGTGGCACGTTGGTTGTGGCAGTTGCTGTGATGCTATGTGGACGAACGTGATGCTGGTGACGATTGGTTGAGGCCGTTGAAAAAAACTCAGATGAGATGCTGTGTGGACTGTATAGTGTGGTTACTTTTTTGGCTCGAAGACCAATATTTACGCAGGTGGCGTCGCACGAAGATGGAGCGCACCAGCGTAAAGTTAATGTAACGAAAATAGGAGAAAATAAAAGACACAGTGGTTTTAGTGCAGTGAAATTAAAAATCGTTTTATTTGTAAATATCTATGAGGTTGAATAGTGTGGCTCACAAGAGTTGGCTTACCGAACGTGGTGTGATGGCTGACGTGATCTCCTTGCTGTCTTCTAAGAAGTGAAAGAGTGCCAACAAACGAAAAGGGATGTAGCCCACCGCACAGTAACCTTCGTTAAGTTTCCCCTCCAATAAGTTACCGTACAGTGGGGCTTGTTGTTAGCGGCTGGAAAGATAGCCGTAACTTATGTATGTGTTTGTGTGCTCTTACATCAAGTGACAAAACGCGCATTAGGGTGGTGCAATATATTTAGGTCGCGGACCTAAACATACCGGCCCCCTTGCGGTAAGCAAGCTATGAAAAAGAAAAGGAGTCGCGTCTCAACCGTCACACGCACGTGAGGAAAGTCTTAAGGACTAACTATAATATGCAGCGCGGATTTTGTACTGCGCGGGGCTGCTTATTCGCCAACGCTTTCGTCGCGACCGGTTCATCTGAGGCTGTGGAGAAAAGGACATTGTTAATTGAAACAGACGTGGTTTGAAATTTCAATGCACTTTTTTTATTTAAATTTTTAGGTATGTGTGTGATGAGTGTGTGTGTATGTGTGGTTTTGTCTACTTAATCTCTACGTTTATGGTTGGCAGGCTCCCGAAACAACCAGACCGTATATGGTCGCCTGGACCAGGAGACCGCCCACGGTGGATGGGGGGGTCCCGCTCACCATCATCTGCGCATGCAGATCGAGGCCCAGTGTGAGGCGTATTGGTGACGCGCGGAAGAATTGTGGATCCGCCAAGCGCATGAACTGGAACGGGGCCGCAACCTTAGGGTCCAGGTTCGACGGTGGACTCAGACGTATATGGTGGTCCAGCACGACTGCTTGGGTCGTAATGCGGTCGGAGCTGCTGTATCTTCCTCGCATGGTGACCGTGCAACGCTGCAGACGTCCGGATCCGTTGCGTTCCAGTTGGAGATCTCTCACCAGTTCCGAATCAACCAATGAGTTTGGTGCGCAAGGGTCAATCATTGCGCGAACCAAATGAAGGCGGCCCCTTGCTTCAATCCGCACTATTGCGGTCGGCGCGATGGGGATAAGCGCACGAATGATCGGCGTTGATATGGCGCTTTGCACTAGGCGGCCCGTTCGGAAGCCGGTCGGTGGAGCGCGTTGTAAGGCACGACTATTGATGTTGCTGTCGTTTGTGCGCATTTTGTGGTATGGTGCTGCTTTGCGTAGCCTAGACGATCGCTTAGACGAGCGGAAAGTACGAGTTTCCGCGCCGTCGTGTCGTTTTGGCTTGCGTTGCGATCGTGATGCCGGGCGGAAAGGACTGGTTTCCGCGCCGCCGTGTTGCCGCCAGTTGTGTTGTTGACGCGTTTGCGAGCGGAAAGGACGAGTTTCCGCGTCGCGTCGGTTGTATTGCTGACGCATTTGCGAGCGGAAAGGACGAGTTTCCGCGTCGCGCCAGTTGTGTTGTGCACGCGTTGGCGAGCGGAAAGAACGAGTTTCCGCGTCGCCCGCGCGTGGTTGTAACTTGTCTAACGGTCTCGGTGTGCCAGTTCCAGAGTTGCGCTTTTGTCGCTCATGTGGGGAAGAGTCTGTCCTCTCTGACCCCTCTAACTCCTCCTCTTCGACCTGCTGCGCCCACGACTTCGTCTGCTCCGT
>NW_023473894.1:0-3633 GCF_013731165.1 Rhagoletis pomonella
TTTTTCTAAAAGTACATATATCAACTAAGAAAATGTCCAAATAACAGATTTGAAGTTTCAACCTTGTGCTTTCAGTTTGCCTTCAAAGTCATGTGTCTGATCAGCTGGTATTTTGCCAGATTTTTTGGAACAAAATTATTAGTAAATTTTAAAGTCTTGTGAACGGTTTTGTTATTATAAAAGAAAGAAAATCATGTATGGATAATGAAGGTCAAAGTATGTTCAATACAATGAATTAATGGTTATATCGTGTGTATGTTAAATGTGGCTTTTATTTAATATCTTTGTAGTGCATATTTAAAAAAGAATACTTAAAAATATGTTTGTGTTCCGTGGAGTAGAACTAGCAAGCTAACAAGTTATTAGACGAGCTAATAATACAAAAATGCTTACTAATAATTAGATTTTATTGGCCTAGTAACAGTTTTTGCTCATTTTTTGCCCATTTTAACAAAATTTTACATTTTTAGTGAAGTTCGAATTTCCCCATGCAGAGCTGCTAACTATTTAGTGTAGAAATAATAAGAAAAAAAAGGCGTGAGTACTAGGTACTCATGAAATTTCATGTGTAAACATATGCGAACGGCAAAGCATAAAAGTACGTTTACATATAAATATAATCTAAATCAAAGCTCGTTAGCTGTCAAATTGGTTGTGCTTGGTATTCACACAACTCGAGGAAAAGTTAAACTTCTGCTCTATGCCATCGTGGTCACTTTTTCCTGCAACACATATTATGCCATTTAAATGTATTTTATTTTAATATTTTATTAAAAATACATTTACAAACCTATTTTCCTTACTAGCGTAAATTTTTGTTTACTGTAACATTTGACATTCCTCCTCTTCTTCGCAAGTATAATCGATAAAACTAGGTTGGACACCAAAAAGTTATCGGTTTAATCTGTGATATTTTTAATTATAATTTTGCATGGCTAATCTCTTTTTCTAATAACAGATTAGGGAGTTAAGCTCGAAAATTAGGATAATCTTTATATATGTAAAGCTATTCAAATGTAGGTTAGGTTAGAAATTAAACATTAATTTCACTTAATTTTATTCATTTTGCTGATTTAATTTTTAATATGATACTTGTATATACTTGTGACTCAAGGGCGTTAAAATATCTTGGAAACTCCGCATCAGTTATTGTTTTTGAGCTTATAGTTTGAGCATTTCTATTTGTATATATTCCTAAATTTAGTTTTTCTTTTCGGAATATAATCTGAGCGATTTTTGGAAAAGTTGTGAAAAGATTGGAATTGCAGAATTTTACCCGATGATTTTTTGTTCCGAACGTTTTGCTGTTACTCACTTTTTACTCTCACTTCAGAGAGTGATTTTGCTGTTTGACCTTTTTCCAGGATTTTACACGAAAAGTATTGGATCAGAGCTATTATATCATCCCAGCTAAAATGATTTCCGTATTTTTTTAAATTTTCGACTTGCTTTTTTATCAAAATAGACTACTAAACCTATGCCTAAAACCATCTAAGCATATCAATACCAGGGCATGAATCACGTATGACGACAATCGTCTGAACGATATCGTGTCGAGATTGTCTTGCTTCATAAAAATCAAAAATTGTTTGATCGTTTGTGCGATATCGTCAACTCGATTCCAGTTTTGCTTCACGTAAC
This sequence comes from Rhagoletis pomonella, assembly GCF_013731165.1. Classification (NCBI taxonomy): domain Eukaryota; kingdom Metazoa; phylum Arthropoda; class Insecta; order Diptera; family Tephritidae; genus Rhagoletis; species Rhagoletis pomonella. The sequence continues at coordinate 1,642 of NW_023473894.1, forward strand.
AATAACAGTAACACGTAACAGCAACACAAATGCATAAATCAGTGTTTTGGCAACATCGTTTTGTCAGTATTGTTTGAACGACTATCTGTTCAAACTTACGAGATTCGTGCCCAGTTGCAACAAATGAGTCCATACATATTTATGTACATACATAGGTTCAAAGCCGTATGCATGTGCGGAGTTTAAATAATCGGAAGTAATAATCAATTGTAGCGCATTTCCTCTTACTATACAAATGCCTAAATGTATGCAACCATTTGGCAAGCAAACACAGGGTGCTTCTAATGAAAATAAAAATTTTGTGTTGAAATACACATGCTAAGCCCTTCGAAACTTTGTGCTGGGATATGCGTTACAGCTTCGCAAATTTTACCCCTACCGAAACCAAACATGTATACACATCAAAAAGTCGCGATAACAGAGTATATCTTAGATGCTTTCCATTCCCAGACAACCGGTCAGGTACGAGCATGATTTTTAATTTCGACCAAACTCAAATACATTGTTTGTTGGTCCAAATAATGAGACACGTATTTTGTTTTTTCACACGCGATTTTCTTTTTCAGGCAAAAATCGATTATTCGAATTGACAGTGAGAATGTTTTTTTTTAAATGCCCATAACTTTGTCAAAATTTAATAGATTCCAACAATGTTTTTACTTAAATGTCAGTAATTCTTGTCACATCAAGATAGAATGATATAATTATTGATTTTCATTATTTAAAATTTTTTACTTAACAATAAACAAAAAGTGCAAATTTTTTTTTAAATTTAATTTCTCAAAAAGTGTATTTTTTTTTTCTCTCAAACTTTTTTACCGAGAAAGAGACACTTTGAACTACAATCAACCCAAATCTCTAATAGCGAAGATTTTTTTTCGGAGTTATGATTTTTTATAGAAATTATACGTTTTCGTGGTACATACTACAATATTCTTATATTGTTTAACTAAATGGAACATATGTATGTAATATATCAGCAAAAAATACAGCCGTGATCATTTTTTGTGTACCACCATACAGTTTCGAAATACAAAATCACATTTTCCCGCTTTTTATAATCGAAACTGTATGGTGGAAAGTGTGTTCTAATATCTATTTGGTACCCAAAAAATGATCACGGCTGTATTTTTTGCTGATATATTACATACATATGTTCCATTTAGTTAAACAATATGAGAATATTGTAGTACGTACCACAAAAACGTATATTTTCTATAAAAAATCATAACTCAGAAAAAAAAAATCTTCGCTATTAGAGATTTGGGTTGATTGTAGTTCAAAGTGTCTCTTTCACGGTAAAAAAGTTTGAGAGAAAAAAAAATACACTTTTTGAGAAACTAAATTTAAAAAAAAAATTGCACTTTTTGTTTATTGTTTAATAAAAAATTTTAAATAATGAAAATCAATAATTATGTCATTCTATCTTGAAGTGACAAGAATTACTGACATTTAAGTAAAAACATTGTTGGAATCTATTAAATTTTGACAAAGTTATGGGCATTTAAAAAAAAACATTCTTACTGTCAATTCGAATAATCGATTTTTGCCTGAAAAAAAAAATCGCGTTTAATTCGTTTAATTATTTGGACCAACAAACAATGTATTTGAGTTTGGTCGAAATTAAAAATCATGCTCGTACCAGACCGGTTGTCTGGGAATGGAAAGCATCCTTAACTAAAATTGGGACATCTCTTTTAAATATTGATAAAGAAAGAGATATACGCAAAAAAGTAGCAAACTTTGTCGCTATTACTACACTACTTTGTCGAAAATGCAACCGACAATTGGATCGACTGAAGGTAACGCATTCACAGTGGTTATCTGGAAATATAGTCATAATTGTTGACAATAATAACACGAAAAACCCCATAACCCATTTAACTTATAATGACGCTGGACCCCGATTGAAACGGAAAATTGGTTAGCGATTTTTCGAATGAGCACGATACTTCGCTACTTGTACATGCCGCTACGTTATCAGTAAAAAAA
>NW_023473895.1:0-96 GCF_013731165.1 Rhagoletis pomonella
AAAATAAAATAAAATAAAATAAAATAAAATAAAATAAAATAAAATAAAATAAAATAAAATAAATTAAAATAAATTAAAATAAAATAAAATAAAATA
>NW_023473895.1:196-3633 GCF_013731165.1 Rhagoletis pomonella
AAAATAAAATAAAATAAAATAAAATAAAATAAAATAAAATAAAATAAAATAAAATAAAATAAAATAAAATAAAATAAAATAAAATAAAATAAAATAAAATAAAATAAAATAAAATAAAATAAAATAAAATAAAATAAAATAAAATAAAATAAAATAAAATAAAATAAAATAAAATAAAATAAAATAAAATAAAATAAAATAAAATAAAATAAAACAAATTGAAATATATGAATCAGATACAATAAAAAATTAAAATTAAATTTTTTTGACAGTCGCTCGACCCGAGTATCGAACGTGCTTCTACGGAATTGTATCATGCAACTCTCATCACTCGACCACAGCGGATGCCAAACTCACTTGCTTTGCTTGCTTACATGTACAATAGAAAACAGCTCGGTGTTGTCATCGAAAATTCGCCTGATCCACATTAATTTCGAGGATTAGCTGCAGGACTAAATCCGGATCAACTGCATTTAATTCCCGATATACTTCCGAATTGACGAGTTAACCCGGTTCCAGGGCTGCCGTCTGTCAATGCTCTTACTTTCTGTTTGAGAGCTCTGGCGTAGAGTTATTCCATTTTCAAAGCACTGTAGCCCTGGCATTGGCCATCAAACTGTTGTTCAGCGAATACTGCCAAAAAATTAGTATAGCCCACAACCCAGTATAGGGTGATTTAAATGAAACTTAATAATTATACAAATTTTAAATTTTGTTTGATATTTCTTATCAAATCAATATGTATGAATTTGGGGCTTCAGGCGCTGGTTACGTATTTGTATGTATGTATGTACATTAGGGTGCCCATCAAAATTTAATTTTTTTTTTTGGAAATTTCAAGACCCTACCCCCTAATTTTATTCGTTTTTATAAGAAATATTGTTGATTATTTTTAAAGATTTTTTTAAGGTCTTCTAGAGGTCGCGACCGGTGGATTTAGGCCAGGTCTTAAAATTTCCAAAAAAAAGATTACATTTTCGTTGGGCACCCTAACTACATACTTACGTACTATATTGTTTCTATCCTTAGATGCATAAGACAATTCTCCTCCCCTACTACCCACACACACCCACACGCTCGCTAATACATATGAAAAGCAGTTAGCAGGCAAGCGTGAGGAATTTGTCATTTTGCTTGCATTCTGAAGCCAACCAATAAACTTGACTAATACAAACAAGAGGAGAATTGCTCTGAACAATAATCAATCGCCAAAGTGAATATGCAGCACGCCTGTGTGTATGCAATACAAAATTTAATAGACTACAAAAGCCAAGTGAATGCTGTGAATATCTATGTACTGCCTTTCTTGGCGATAACTGATAGTCTCGGAAATTCGGGATTAAAGCTATTTTTAATAATGGGCAGATTCAGTAAACAGAAAAAATACATTTTTGCGCCACGATAAAAAATTAGCTAAATAGCTCTGGGTTTAAGCTAGCTGAGCAAAAAACAGAAGCAATACTCTTTTCGAGTCGAAAAGAGGTAGAGGAGGTAGCGCTGAGCATTGGCAATCACATCATTTCGACGAAGCCCACAATTAAATACCGAGGAGCGGTGCCAGACAAGCGGCTGAATTCCCGCGCCCACGTGAGCTATGTGAGAGAGAAATCAGCTTCAACGACTATGGGACTATCAGAAATATTGCTTAGCACGCGAGGACCAAAACATCGCAGGCGTCTACTGTTAGCCTACTTCCGAAGAGTCAACTCAACATACTGTTTGTGCGCGCTCCGAGTTTGTACCACCTTCAGAGCAGTTGTGGACGAATCAGGTAACCCTAGATTAGGTAACCCTAACTCAAATAGCCCGAGGTTAAGGCCGGGAAAGTAGCATATCCGAGTGGCAAAACATTTGGAACAATACGACGAAGGGCCTATCGAGCCAGTTTTTGAGCGGACAAGGCTGCTTTAAGGCATATCTGTTTAAATTCAAAAATGAGCGTGGACCCGTACTGCGACCAATGCGGAAGTGGCGTGGTGAAAGAAGCCCACCATGTACATATTATTTGAATGACCCGGATTTAATCGCTCGATTAACCAATTGAGACTAAAAGTCGGAGAGTCGTTTGCATGATGAAGTACTCCAGTGGATGGACATCAACCACTGACACACTATCTTCAATCCTGCAACAATTGAGGAGCCTGGCGAGACAGCGGCGCACCACCAGTGATTAATCCAATCCGAGGCGCAGACGTGGAATCACTATCACAAATAATGATAAACCCACGTAGGCCCAAATAACGCGATAGAAAGCTGCTGGAAGGTTTCGTCATAGGTCAGATTATGTATGGTGCTCCTGTAACGTACCAAGCGGTGGTCCATTGTCCATATTATCGTGGATTAAATGCAACCTACCTTCTATCATGGCCAAAGAAGCAGCTGTTTTGTTTTCAAGCCCAAGAGATGAAGTCCAGCGAACTCAAGCACGACAATCTATCTTGTTAGAATGGCAGCGCAAACGGAAAAGCTCAAGTAAGGGATGATGAACGTAACGCTGTATTCAGGGAAGCGAAAGTATAGTCAGACAAAATGCTCTGACAGGTTCGATCACTCAAAAAATCTAGACATATATCCAAAACCCCCCAAACGGCTAAACTACTTCATTCAAACTCTTAAATGCTAGAGAAATTTCGATAACACTAGAGCAACACTTTGCTCTACACCAACGACCTTAGGCTAGATCACAGTGTGGCAAGTAGTATACACTCGCGGGAGCTATCATTAAAATTAAGATTTCGTTTGCCAGATCACTGTAGAATGTTTCAGGTAGAGCCAAGAGAGGTTAATATTAATAACACTTAAAACCTAACATACTCCACCCTCAAACAACTCGCACTGAGTTAATCAGCTACAAATTTTGATCCCAGATGGTAGTTATTTTCTCACATAGTCTAGCTGATATGAGAGCTGCGCAGTATTGTGCAACTTCGCCTAAAGCTTTAATATAAGGATATACATATGTATTCTGAATTGACTGACCGCCAAATAGACTACTGGTGTGACATGGGTACGGGTCATATGGACCTCCAGGATAACTGCGAAGCAGACAAATTCGCCACGACTTTACCTAGAAGTGGTAAATAAAAGATGTGCGAGCAACCAGGATGAATAATGAGAGGCTCAGTACCACTTTTCCAGCAGAATTGGATTTCCAGCGAAAGACTACAGAGACGACGAGGAAATCGTATTTTGGCTAAACTGAGACGCCGGTATCTTCATCTATAATTTTTCCACAATCTGTGAGAAGAAAGTTTGACGTAGGTCTGCGATTTAGAAAACTTCGTAAACATTTATAGTATTTATGTGGTCGGCATAAATTATGAGCCAAGATGGCATTAAAACCGGCCACTAGGCCTACTACATGTATCATTTTCTGGGATCTGGGTGAGGGCCGCCACTTAAACTAAAACTTGGTAGCCCGAAATTAATTTTTTTTT
>NW_023473896.1:0-3633 GCF_013731165.1 Rhagoletis pomonella
TAACTAAATGTTCGCCGTTCTAGTAATTACCCAACAGATCTCCGTTCTTTTCAACTTAATGTACCCACCACCTTAATATAAGTAAGTTAAAGCTCATAAACAATCATTAACCTTTTGCTAAGGAACTATTTTGAATATTCCAGTAGAATTATTTAACAAAAATCTCTTTTCGAATAAAGGTGCCACGAAAAATTTAAAAAGGCGGCTCTTAAGTTTGCAAGAAAAAAATTAACTGAATGAAACTTAGGGTGTACGGCAAAGTTTTTTGATTGCTTGTAACGCGGCACGGCCTAGTGCCTAGTATGTTTATGTAATTGTGCACGAGTAAAGATTTATATGAATATCGTGTGAGCATCAAAACACAAGCAATAGTGGCGTTATGCTGCCCTGCCCATTGGTTTTCGTCGTGACCGCAAGCTAAATGAAAGTTTGTTATCCCTTAACCTTACACATATTTTGTGTATACATACTAGGGTGCTTTTTTCGGAGAAAGTCTTTATTATTTTTAACTCGTACATCGAAATTTTTTAGAAATATTTAAAAACAAAATCCCTGGAAATTTGAGCACTCAATAATAATATTAAATAAATAATAAATAACGTTAAATTACAAGCATCTAACCCTAATTTATTTTTCATGCAAATATAGGTTCCAGCATTTTTTATGAAGTCTGAAGTAAAATGTTTTGTGATATAATATTACTTTTCATCTTGTGAATTTGGTGCAAGATCTAATAAAAAAATGCCTGTACTATTTACAAAAAAAGCGCCAAATGTAAAGTTATACCTTGGGTTAATTAATGCAATATACACATACATATAAATACTTATTTCTGGCTTACAATGTTGGTAAAATCAAGGATGTAATTAAGTATCTTAACAACTTATTCAGAACTTTTATTGTAATAATTTAAATTGCAAATTCAATTTTGCCCTTTCCTTTTGCGAATCTTTCTATTATCCTTTCAGTGTTAATTTCAATATCCAAGTGTACGTGTAATAGTGCTAGGCCTATCAGTCTTTCTTCAAACATGGTAATACGCAACCATGTTTTTAACCGGCGTAGGGTTGAAAAACTTCTTTCGGAAGTAGCGTTACTAGCTGAAAGTGTGAGCAGAATGCAGAATAGTTTGTTAATCAATGGAAAAGCATTTTTGTCGCATTTACCAAGAACTTCTGCTGCTGATTTTGGGAATGGCTTTTCACTTTCCTTATTTGTCCGTCGTTCCAACCACACTTTATACTCTCCTTCCAAATTAATTCCGTCTTTTTCTAAGAAAAGTTCGTATCGTTTTCCAAGCGATTCGCGTTCGATAGCATTATTTGTTTCGTCAAGCGTATTATATTCCCCAATTTTAGATGGAAGTAATAAGTTCAAATCAAAAATGTTTAATGTCTCTTTCGGCAAACTTTCTCGGAGATCAAGCAAAATATTATCCAATACCGGAATAAATATATAATAATAAATATAATAGACAAAAAGTAGTATCAAAAAGTTCGATTTGATATACATAGAAACATTCATACACCCAAATTCTGAATACTCCCAGGGAGTTTGCTCTCTAGGAAAGAGAAAGAAATCCTCCAATAATTAACTCCTAGGAAGTAGCATTTCCCCGAAAATTTAGAAGGAGAAAATTCAAACTTGGCAAAGAGCTGTTTGATACTTCTTCGATAGAAAAGTATTCTTAGAAAGCACTCACACAAAGGTTTTTAATACGAGGAATTCATTTTTGAAGTTTGTCTTTTATAAGCTCTGCGCTAAGTGGCGCTGATGGCCAATTTTATTGAATTTCATTGAGTTTTTTCAAATATTAAACTTAGAGGTCTCTTAAAAAAAAATTCAGTCGTGATATGAGATTTACATTAAACGTATTACAAATGCCAATTTAAAGCACCGCAATAAATATTTTAAAACGAAAATAATTTATTTATTGTATTTTTTTTGTGTACTATTTCTTTAAACTCTCCTTCTCTGCTTTTTACTGTGGTTATCAAAATCGTCGTCATAATTATTTTATTAATTTTTTTCTATTTGACAGTTCTAAAGGTTTTGGCCAGCAAATCGACGGAACAACTATTTTGAGGAATTATTTCATTCTGTAGGTTTTCGATAACAGCAATTTATCACTTTCTTTGGTTTTTTGATGAAAAGTGGCTGATTTTGAAAAAATTGCCAACATTATTGGTGGATATTTGTTGGATGGCTACAGCTGATGACGTAAATGCAAGCAAGGAAAGTTTGCAAAAAAAAAGTAGACAAACAAATAAAACACAATGCAAAAAAATTTAAGTTTAAAGCATTAATAGCGGTGTTTAAAATCACATCGCGACTGAATTTTTTAATGAGGACCTCTAATTTGAGTATTTATTTCAAAAAATTCAACTAAATTCAGTAAAATTCATCTAGCGCAAAGCTAAAAATAAATTAACTTAAAAAATGAATTCCTGAAAAATAAATGTCCTTTTAAAATTTAATCCTTGAATATCTTTGAAATTTTAAAATATTTATTTTTGAAAAAAATATATGTTGATGACTAATATAAACTCGACAATATCCTCGAATTTCGTCCTCCTAACTTGACTAGCTTAAAAAAAATTAAAATGTATTAAGAGGATATTTTAATACACATACGTCCTTCTGAACCAAAAAAAATATATATATTTTTTTTAATACAGAATTTTTTTTTAGTTTGGTACCCATATTTTCATTTTACACTGCCCTGAATTTTTTAAATAATTTTTAGAATTTATCATATAATTGAAATTATAAAGTCCTTTAAAAAAAAAATCTTGACGTCAGAAAAAAACTGAAAACGCAGTTTAACTATATTTGGCAGATAGTTTCGTAAGTAGATTGATTGCTTCGTGTGTTTTGAAATTTTTTTTTGTGTCGCACGGTGTAATCAATGAAAACTCCACACTACCTCAAATTCAAAGCCAAGTATCTCAAGAAATATCGATGTTGGCTATTTAGTGTTCTGAAAATTCTTTATAGGAAATTAAATATCCTAAAAATTTGTCATTCGCGATATTTCTGTAGCTCTTGTTATTTACGAGAAAGGATGAAAAACCGGGAATTTCATGAAAATATTGGGTTTAGCGGCAGTACTAACTCGCTGGTGGGAGTTTTAGTTACGCCGTAATGGATACTTTTGTAGAGCATTCAATTCTGTAGAAAAATCATCATTGACCACAATTATACCATAAAATGCCTCTGAGCTATAATATTTTGAAGAAAAACAATCAATATTCAACAATTTTTATTGCGCGTGAAGCCGTTTTTAATGAAAAACTTATTGTGGAAAGGCAACAGTAATTTGAAAAAAAAACGGTAGAAGTGATAGCTATTTCGGAAATTACCACATTTCCTCATCAGACTTCATTCAGTAGGATTCGAACCCACGACCCCACTGACTCAGCCAGTTGCCTACGCACTGTGCTAAGTTCACCTTGTCAATTCTTGTTGCTTTTTGCACTATTTCATTTGTTATGTGGTTGATATTAGAATGTTTAACTTTTAGGTATGTTCGTCCTTAAGTTATTTGTTTTTGTTATTTTATGGCCTTATGACAGCTATATTCAAAAATTTTTATTGAGCTTGAGGCCGTTTTTAATGAAAAACTTAAAAAAA
>NW_023473897.1:0-3632 GCF_013731165.1 Rhagoletis pomonella
GTATGTGATATCTGTGACAGTGGTATTACCGATTGAGGGGGTGAAACCCAAAAAATCCTTCATTTGATTTTTTAAGGACCACCCTAATGTACATACATATGTACCTATAAATGTTTCTGATTTTGGATTTAATATTCTCAATGCAAATTTTATTACTTTGCATATGATAAATGTAACTACGACGTGTTTAGTGTGGTTTTGGAATAGTTTAGATGTGAAGACATAAATAGTTTCCATGCTTTGGTTATTGCTTAGAGTTAGAAGGCGTAGTTTAGGTTGGTCAATATGTATCAAGTGTACTTCTACTAAATAAATGTGTCTACGTACATACATATGCGTCTGTAAGTATATACATACATATGTAGTCAACTTGGTTGCTAATCGGGTGCATTCAAGTACATAGTTTATGGCTAATACGTGTGCCATTTGGGACTACTTAATGTAAGATATTACTCAAACTATACACTCGTACATAAAGCAGTCAGCTGAGTGGAAGAGCGACCTATCTCAGCAGCCAGTTCGGAAACGCCCTATCTCAGAAAACTTTTCAAGAACGCCGTACTTCAGAATTTGGTTGAAGAATACCCTATCTCAGAATTCGGTTCAAAAACGCTCTATTTCAAATGAAAATGTATTTAAAATGTGGTGCGATAGTGCATTTTTGAATCCGCAGCTGAAATAGGGCGTTGTTGCAAAGTTTTCTGAGATAGGCATTTTCCTCCATATATTTAAAAGTAATGTCGAGCATACTTTGTATGGGAAAAAATGCTCAACACTGTCAGCCAAAAAAAAATTTTAAATCACAGCGGTCATCTAGCGGATTAAAGTTTGCACTTTAACCTACTAAAATTTAATGGGCTATAAAACTTCTTACCTAAAATTTTTCTAAATGTTTTTCATAAAAAGTTTAAAATTTGTGGGTGTAATTGTTAAAGTTTGTTTAATTTTTATAAATTTTGTACAAAGTTTGAAATATGGATATTTGTGGTGCTGGTTATGTAATGAGAATAGCTTTTATAAAAAAATATAAACATTAAATAAACAAAAGAAAAATAACCAAAACTGGTCAAAATGGATTTCGGCGACATAAGACTCGAAAATTGTTTCAAAAAGGCAACGCAAATACGATTCCTTGCCCTTGCCACATAAATCGAAGTTTCAAACTTGATACAAAATTAAGAAAAAACAAAAAAAAAATGTCCATGCAAGGCATATCAAACAGGTAGTAGCATTAGAGCAAAAACAATATTTGCATGTATTTTGTTGTTGCTTCTGGTATCGAAAATGTCAAAAATTTTTCTGATTTTTTTTCTGCTAAATCAAAGCGTGCCATGTGAAATACAAAAAAAATAAATAAAATAAAAAATTGAAATTGGAAAAAATAAATATTGTTTCAACTTTCTCTCTTAGTAGTAAATTTGTTTGCTTCTCGAAGCATTGATCCATCCCTTGCAATGCCCAATAATCAGCGGTTGTGCTGCTGAGTTGGGCAAACATTGCAAAAGCTGCTATTCAAACGCTTGTTTTGTTTGGAAAAAGGTTTCACATGCAAATAGATTTTAACAATTTAGAACTTTTGTGAGAAAAAATTTGGAAATACTTGACATTTTCGGGGCCAAGTAATTTAAAAAAAAAAATCAAATCGGCTGCTCTACTGATTCTACATACCCGTTCAATGGGCCTTGCTTCCATCAAAACTTCGACCTTTTTAATCGCGTTGTTTATTAGTAATTGTTTTTTCCGGTTAAACATGAATTTCTTATGAAATAAAAACGCAAGACCGTTCGCCAAAAACTTAAAAAAAAATCAACGACAGTTTTTGAATTGCACTTGTCAAAAACCGCAAAAGTCTTCAGCAAAAAGAAAATTTTTTTTAAATGAAAGGATACAAGATCAGCCTAAATCCCGTTGCACTAAGTCCATGCATACATATAAGCTCATCTGAGATTCCTGCTCCAACAAGTTCAGAAAGAGAACAGATCAGCTACTAACAGCAGGTTGCCTATTTAGATAATCTGGAAAGATGCAAAGTATCGCCTACACTTTGGTAATTTTAGCTAAGCTTGTTAAGGCTGGTGAAACCAAATATACGGCTTCTCGGCGGAAAATGAGCGGAGGATAGTGAACTTTTGATCAAATGGACCAAAAAGTTTCTGAGGACCAGAGTTCGCAAAAGTTCTCTTAATTCAAATGAAAGTTTATTACCTCCTCTACACTTTCTATTCTCAATACCAACGCGAATAGGCAAAATATCATATCTTGCCAACGTCATTGCCCTTCGTCGTTCAAACTTACGACATGAATTTGCATTTTTCGCCAACTCATGGGCGACCACCATACATATACATACATACATACATACAAGGCACACCACAGCCAAGTGCCTCGTTGCGCACAACCACAACCACAGTCACTCACTCATTACTTACAATATCCTTGCACAAATATCCTGTGCTCTATTGAGGCCTATCGTTTGTGCGTATCTTTTGTAGCAGGAAGTCATTTATTTCATAATCGGCGTCATAATAGACGCGCCACACACAGAAGCATACGCAAGCGAAATCATCTGAAGTAAAAACTTTTCAAACCCCACTCTTCCATATTTGCAAGTTGTCTTTACTTTATTGCTGTTGGCATTTGATGGCAGTCGCTCTCTGGCATATGTACATATGTATGTATGTATTCCTGGCACTTGACAACCGAAGGCACAACTTTTACCGCCATGCAAAATTTTCACTTTAAAACAATTAAATACTTCCGCAGGCTTTCACGCTCAATTCGTTTGCTTATTTACTTATTTACTTAAGTATACACTTAAGTGCACAATGACCTATTTTATAATTGTTTACGCCGAACTTTGGTTTCCGATACATCACGTAGTAGTAATTAATAATATTGTGACTTTGCTGGAACTCAATGATCTTATCTGGCGAATGCTTGGTATGTGGCAAGTATAATATTGCTTTCGGTAAAAACTTGCTAACTCAACTGATTTTCTATGCAAATTTAATAGTCGATTTGGAAAAGTTTATTATACATAGCATATTGCTTTCGCTTAAAAATAGGCATTGAATTTATGAATATGGGGCATGGTCGTATGTCTGTGAAGTTGGCGTACGAAATGGAGCAAAAAGACAAAATAAAAGCTGTTCTTGAAAAGGTGAAAATAGTTTTGGATATTTTGCCAAAACGAAAAACTTATTTCAAAAATTTTGCCCTCAGCATACGACATGAGTGGTTTCTAAATAGTTCTAGAGCTCCTGAAAATGAAAAACAAATTCTACAAAATTATGACGAAAAAAAAATTTCAAAAAAGTCGAAAAAGTTTAATACATATTTGCAAAAAAAAATATAAATTATAACTGCACGCAAAAAAAGTTCAACAAATTTTTTTTTGCTCAAAAGTAAAAAATGTAGTTTCCAAAAAATAAAAATTAAAGCTGTACTGGTTAACTTTTCAGTAGTTCTCAAGTTCTTGAAAAGGTGAAAAAAGTTTTGGTAATTTTGACACAAAAAAAAAATTTTTCAAAAATTTTGCACTCAGTATACGACATGAGTGGTTTTTAAATGGTTCTAGAGTTCCTGAAAATGAGAAAAAGTTCTACAAAATTATGACGAAAAACAAAAATTTT
>NW_023473898.1:0-3631 GCF_013731165.1 Rhagoletis pomonella
CACTGTGTTGGCGCATCCTAACAAAAAATCGTTGGGTGTTAGCGGCTCGAAATAATCCAGTCCCGTGTAGCTGAATGGCCTCACATACGCGGTAAGCCTATCGATTGGTAGGGGCCCCATAAGCGGTGGGACTGGAGCGGCTTTGCTGAGGCGACATACTTGGCAGCTGGCAATCACGCTGCGTAGCACGGTTCGTAAGCGAAGTACCCAGTAAGTCTGGCGGATTGTGCAAATTGTGGCCTCTATGTTCTGATGGCGCATCAGGTTGTGGTGGTGGGCTACGACCAGCTTGGTGAAAGGGTGCTTGGACGGCAAAATTATGGGACGTCTCGCGCTCATCGGAAGCCAGCTAGCTGCGTCAATGCGTCCACAAACACGAAGCGTACCTTCCTCATCAACATACGGAGAGAGCTGACGTAGTGGGCTGTTGCGTGCGACTTCTCGGACTTTCCTAATACGCTCAATCTCGGGGCCAAAATGTTCGTTCTGTACAAGGCGGCATATTAGTAGCTTCGCTGCTTCAACGTCAGCTGATGTCAGGCCATAGCGACGTTTGGCTGAGTTAGGATGACGGCATAGATTGATGAAATGAAGAACCCAAGCTACCGTTCTCACCAATCTGTTGAATGTAGAAAAAACGATCAAAATCTAAAAAGCGACTACTCACGATGACCATGGCATATTTTGGTCGCAGCTCCTCATCGAGTTCTCCCTTTTGAGTGACGCTGACCTCGGCAGTGGGCCAGTAACATTCTTCTTGGCGCAGAAATGGTGGACCCTGAATCCAGCGGGAAGTTGAGGTAAAGTCGACTTGGCTGCTGAAACGCGTGGCTTCGTCGGCGACGTTGTCCGCAGTGGGTACCCATCTCCAGTCAGACGCGCTTGTAGATGCCAGTATTTCAGCCACTCGGTGCTGTACGAAGGGTTTGTATCGTCGGTGCTCACTGCGAATCCATTTCATCACAGTTGACGAGTCGCTCCATAGAAGGCAATCATTTACGACGACGGAGTGCTCTTCACGAATTGTCTGCATTAACCGGGTTCCCAAGACGGCTGCTTGCAGCTCTAGCCGCGGTATAGTGAGCGGTTTCAGCGGAGCGCACTTAGTCTTCGAGCATACGAAACTAACACTCACCTCGTTCTCATAGTTGACTACCCTCCAGTAGGCGACGGCGGCGAACGCGTCCTCGCTGGCGTCCACAAAAATGTGGAGTTGCAAATCTTTGGGCTTACCATTGCAAAAGTAGAACCTGGGAATGGCGTATTTGGTGACGGCTAATAATTGTTTGCGCCATCGTTCCCACACAGTTCCGATGTCGCTTGGCAATGGTTCGTCCCAGCGCGTATTTCGCCTCCACACCTCCCTCATAATTAACTTAGCGCCGATAATGAAGTGACTTAGAAAGCCCAGTGGGTCAAAAACTGACATAACCACGCTAAGGAGTTCACGTTTTGTTGGGCGTTTGCCACCGTTAACTACTTGAGGGTCAACTTTGTTAAAATGCAAATTAAATTTAAACTTATCTGTTGACGGCTCCCAATATAGACCGAGAACCTTCTCAGTCGCCAGACCTTCTTTGCTAGCAATCAATTTCGTATCTTCTGCGCCACCCAAAGCTGCAACTACCTCTGGTGAATTTGAAGCGAAATTTCGGAGCTCGAAACCGGCGTCCAGATGAATGGCTCGAACTTCTTGCGCGATGGAGATGGCTTCTGCAGGCGAGTCGAAAGCATCAACGAAGTCGTCGACATAGTGGTAGGCCAATATTGATTGCACCGCTCGGCTTGTGGCGTTAATGCGATGCTCGAGCGCATTTCTAGTTTTGACATAGTGCGCTGCACATGGCGAGCAAGCAGCGCCAAATGTCATAACGCACATCTCGTATACGTCCGGTTGCCTACCACTATCGCCGTTGCGCCAAAGAAATCGTTGGGCGCACCTGTCTTCGGGTTGCATCAACACCTGGTGAAACATTTCCTTAATGTCCCCAGATACTCCGACTGCTCCTTCGCGAAAATGGAAGAGAATCGACGGCAGAGGTCGATACTCTTGCGGACCCTTCAGCAGCATGGAGTTCAAAGAGACGCCGTTGACCTCAGCTGCCGCGTCGAACACCATACGTATCTTCGATGGCTTATTGGCATTCACCACGGCAAAATGTGGTAAATACCAAGTGTGAGGCTTTACCACTGAGGCTTCCGATGGGTCGAGCTTGCGTGCATACCGCTTTGCAATATAGGAGTCCATCGTTGCTTTGTAAGCTGCTGCGAAGCCTGCGTCTCGGCTCATGCGCCTCTCGATACCCACCAGTCTTTTTAGCGCCATGAAGTAACTATTAGGTAGATAGAAGTCATCTCGCTTCCAGATAAGACCTGTTTGGAATCTAGCATCAACGCGACGTGTGACCGAATCTAAAATAGACTTGGCACGACTATCAGCTGCGCTCTCGATTGCTGGTGACGAGCGCACCCCGAAATTTTCGACAGCAAAGTAGCCAGCAACCAGGTCATGCAGGGATTCATCGCTCGCAGAATTGATAAGTAGGCAAGAAGGCGTAGCTGGCAGGCGTTCACTTGTTGGCCCAAACACCACCCAGCCCAATTCGGTGTTGGCGGCGAAAGGACCATTTGTTCTCATCCTCAAAGTAGTTGATGGCAGGCCTAAATGGCAGTGGTCGAGACCAATGAGAAGCTTTGGCATCACCCCGATGTATGGCTGAACTGGCAACTGACGTTTGTACTTGTCGTCGCAGTGTAAGTCTGCTCTGCATAAACTTTGTGAAGGCAACTGTAGATTCGACACCGCATACACATTTCGAAGCGTGTGCTTCTTCTTCATGCCGCATCCACTAATAGACAAGCTTACCAAGATCGAAGGCTCTTGCGCGGAGCGACCACCAAACCATTGTATGTTAAGGCGCTGTTGTTGTCCTTGCAGTCCCAACTCCAGGGCTAGTCCGTTATCCAGCATCGTGACTGAGGAGCCTTCATCCAGCAATGCGTATGTGTCGATGCTCTTGTGATTTCCATATAAAGTGACCGGTAGTATACGAAACAACAGCTTACCTTCAAATGCGTTAGCGGAGCAGCTTAGAACAGCAGCTTCTGCGTCACTCGATGAATGCTGGCGTTGAGATACTTGTTGCGCTGGCGTATGACTACTGCTGTGCTGTTGGCGTGCCGCACGCTGCGATAGTGCTTCACCCCCATTGCGACTAGGTGGTGGTTCTGGATGCGAGTTATTCATACTGCCTGAAACCTCATGAAGCAGTTTGTTGTGCATTCGAGGGCACCCATTGATGGAGCACGGTTTCCTTCGATGGCAATCACGTGTCGAGTGACCGGCTTGCAGGCAGGCGAAACATAAGCGACGTGATTTTGCTTCCTTCCATCGGTCTGCTACTGTTGACTCAATAAAGCGTTTGCACTCAATTGCTGTGTGAGCACCCTGACAGATTGGGCATCTTCGTGTATGCTGCTTTTTATCTACATGTAGGACCACTCTACGCTTCGAATCTCGTCCGTGCTCCTCGTCATAAACAATACAGATCACGTTGGCAAGTGAACTGATCCATTCGCTAAAATGGACCACAGTGGCCCGAGGCTTGATTGTAGATGCAAAGGTACCCCA
>NW_023473899.1:0-3631 GCF_013731165.1 Rhagoletis pomonella
CAAATATATATTGATCATAACTTGTACTACAAATCTTGTTCCATTATTAATATTAGGTGTATTAAGGTAACGATCAAATTTCTAAATTAAAATTAGTCTATTACGGTACATTCCGTTTAGCTACCTATTCGTTTAGCTGTTTTAGTATAGCTGCAATTTTCTGGTAGAATGCTTAATTCGGAAGGAGTTTTATTCATTATGTATGAACCTTTTTCGTTTAACAGCATCGTCATTTATTTATACCCTCATATAAGCACCTACTATTGATATTTCTTCATACCAAATTTCAAGTTCATGGGACTTATGGTTCCGAAGTTATGGCTGATAAAAAATTCCACGCCTATGGGATATGCCACGCCCCCTTTTACAAACATGTTTATATATACCACCGTATAAGCACCTACCATTGGTATGTCTGCATACCAAATTTCAAGTTTGTGTGACTTAGGGTTCCGAAGTTATAGCTGATAAAAAATTCCACGCCTATGGGATATGCCATGCCCCTTTTACAAACTCGTTTATACATTATCTTCTATGGATCTATTCTGCGCTGGTAATAAAAAGATTGTAACCGGTAAATAAATTTCCTGTCAATTTTTAAACCCTCTTCGCATTCCCTCTACTCTCGTAACCGGTAAATTTGGTTACCATCTCATAAGTTGGTAACGAAGTATTGCCCCGTGAAATATGCAATGCCAGAATCTGCACAATTCTTCATTGCTGAATTGCTGAATATTTTAACTGCATTACCAGCGAACCTAGAATCGCGGTGACAAGAACTGGTAACATTTTTTGGTAATAAAAATGTCCGGTTACAAAATCTTCGGTAACGTGCAGAATCGACCTGCTAGAAGCACTTTAAAAAGACCTCTTACCACACACACACACCGCACTTAATTTTTGATTGGGTGCTCCGCTGGGGTCGCACTGTTCGGTGGAGCCCTAGCGCTCCGCTGGTACTCGCACACAAGTGCTGCTGTTTCGCAGTTTCTGCAAAAGTCGGACGGCGCAGCAGTCTCAGGCTCGTTGGCAGGTGTTTCCGCTTGGCTTCCGGGTCTGTACTTGCCCGAAGGCCGGGAGACCGAACTCTTGAAATTTTTAATTAAGAAGACGTCTTTTAAAGTTTAATGGCGCGTATGGAATGCCGCCAATTTATTTTTCACTTATTAACTTAACGTTAGCTGCTTTCGTAGATACAACAGGGTTGCATTTTCAATATCGTAAATTCTTAATTCTTAGTTGTACTAAATTAGTTAAAGGCGAACTCATATAAGGTGATTTGTAGGGTTGCAAAAATGTATGCTTTGATCGCATTACATCATCCTCCTTTGGAAAAAGAAGAATTTGGCAAATTGATCAAGTTTGCCACATTCTTCTTGTCCGTAGCAAATCCAGGTTAAATTGCCTTGAAGGAACGAATTTTAAATGCGTTGGGAATTTTCCTTCCCTTTTTACATTCGTTCGTTCAGAACAATTTAGTTTTTCTAAAAAATTGAATTGAATACTAAATGTAATTATGTAGTTCTTATTAGTAGATTAGTTTATTAATAAGTAATTAGTTGCCTAATTATCGTGTAAACACTAGAGTTTAGAGCATATTTCCTAATTAAACAAGTATTAATGCAGTAAGGCGGACCTCCATAGCATTAGAAAGTAGTAGTAAAAGCCTAATTTAATAATAGATTGGCGCTTACACATATGTTAGTGTTTGGCCGAGCTTCTCCTCAAACTTGCGGCGTGCGCCTTGATATTGTCACACAAAGTGGAGGGACCTACAGTTTTACGCCGACTCCGAACGGCGATTGTATTTTTATGAGAAGCTGTTTTTCATGGCAGAAATACACCATTGCCTGCCGAGGGCCGACCGCTGTTAAGAAAAACCTTTTGCTAAATTTTTTGCGATGTTGCTTTGACCAGGGCTTGAACTCAGGTGCTGGTGAGTGAAAGCACGCACTGCTTACAACTACACCACAGCCTAATTTAGAGTAGATATATGTATATATTTAGAGAATGTTACAAAATAATCAAATACATATATACATATGTATGTTATTTTAGGTGATTAACGCTTATATCGTATAGTGAATTAACTGTGCCTAAGGTTTTTATAAGCGATTTATTCTTCTTCTTCTTTTTTGGCGCTGTAACCGCCTAAGCGATTTTGGCCGAGTTCAGAAAAGCACGCCAGTCGTTTCTCCTCTGTGCCAACTGACGACAATTGGAAACGCCAAGTGAAGCCAAGTCCTTCTCCACCTGATCTTTCCATCGCAGTGGGGGCCTCCCTCTTCCTCTGCTACCACCAGCGGGTTCCGAGTTGAATACTTTCAGAGCTGGAGCGTCGGTGTCCATTCGAACGACATGACCAAGCCAGCGGAGCCGCTGTATTTTAATTCGCCGCACTATGTCCATATCGTTGTAAAGCTCATACAGCTCATCGTTCCATCGTCTGCGGTACTCGCCGCCGCCAACGCGTAAAGGACCGTAAATCTTCCGCAAAATCTTTCTCTCAAACACCCCAAGAGCCGCCTCATCGGATGTTGTCATTGTCCATGCTTCTGCGCCATATACCACCAGTCTATGGTGGATTTGCCAGGTCTAAAGCCACACTGATAAGGCCCAATCAGTTCATTGACGGTGGGCTTCAGTCTTTCACACAATACGCTCGATAAGACCTTGTAACCTATGCTTAGAAGGCTGATCCCGCGGTAGTTGGCGCGAATGGCGGGGTCACCTTTCTTGTGGATTGGGCAGAGCACACTTAAATTCCAGTCGTCGGGCATGCGTTCATCTGACCATATTCTGCACAAGAGTTGATGCATGCACCTTATCAACTCCTCGCCGCCGTACTTGAATAGCTCAGCTGGCAGGCTGTCAGCTCCAGCGGCTTTGTTGCTTTTCAGCCGCGTTATTGCTATACGTACCTCGTCATAGTCAGGCAGATATTATTTCTAACTGTCTTTTAAGACTTTGGGCTGTAGTTGTTGATCTCCACAACTTTCCGTGCTGCTACCATTTAGTAGGGCGGAAAAGTGTTCCCTCCATAATTTAAGTACGCTCTGGACATCAGTTACTAGGTCGCCATTATTGTTCTTACAGCAGTGCGCACCGGTCTTTAAACCTTCCGTAAGTCGCCTAACTCTCTGGTAAAATTTTTGGGCATTCCTCCTGTCGGCCAGCATTTCAAGCTCTTCGCACTCACGTATTTCTGCCTCTCTCTTCTTGTTGCGGCAAATACGTCTCGCTTCCCTCTTCAGATCCCTATAGCGGTCCCACATAGCGCGCGTTGCGCCCGATCGCAGCGTGGCCCTGTAGGCGGCATCTTTTTTCTCTGCAGCTTCCTGACACTCCTCAACGTACTAGTTGTTCTTTCGGGCTCGCTGAAATCCGACTACTTCTAAGCGATTTAGTAGGAATGATAAAAGAATATTGAAATTTAAGATTTTATTTTTTTTTGTTGTGTTAATATTTATACACAGATTTTTCTTTAAGCCAAGTGGCTACTTTAACAGTATATGAAAACATGATATTTTAAGTTTTGGTTTTATACATTAAATTTAGATTAAGTATTTTTAAATGTTTGAAAATTGGAATTTTTGGGTACATAAAATATTTGTGTTGTTTTCTTCCAAAT
>NW_023473900.1:0-3631 GCF_013731165.1 Rhagoletis pomonella
TTTTTTGGAAGTCGGTTAAAAAGATTTAAATCGCTTCGATGCATTTTCCCAATGTGCCTTCAATTAAGATGTTTTCGAAATAAAAATTACGCTCAAGGTCTCGGAATATTTTATCTTTAAAAGTTGGTTTATTCTGAAAGCACACCTCTTGCTAAGGCACTATTATTCGTAATTGTTTGTAGAATACAATACATACTTCAAAAGTTTTTAAAAAGAAATGCTTCAAAAACTATACGCGGTAAATCGAAAACTTAGACAATTGTGAAAAGTAGAGTAACAAACTTAGAGTTACTTGCCATTTAGTTATTTTTTAGGGCACATTTTAGTTATCTACTACATATTAAGTGTTCACATAAGTACTAATTGCCCATAAAACCAGTATATGGTGTGCTTCGAAAGTTATGACATAATTAATTTTTCACCTTTTAAAATTTACACAAAAAATTCACTTGTTTTTATTTTTAATATTTTTTTTTTGTATAAAAACATCTATAACTCAAAAGTTATGCTACGAATTGATTTGAGGCTTCAAGTATACGTCTATGAATTATATCCAAAAGCAACCAGCTTAATATAGTTTACTGCAATGAAAATAAAGCTAAAAAACACATATACATACATTGACATTTCTGAATTATAGGAGAAATATAATGCATGTACAGTGACCCCGCACAAACGTGTGCACGAAAAATTACAGCTCTTTTTAACCGACTTCCAAAAAAAGAGGATGTTATCAGTTCGTCGGAATATTTTTTTTTTTGTATGTATGTTACCGCATAACTTTGGACCACGTCAACCGATTTCCATTCTTCTTTTTGCATCGGAAAGGTAGTGTCTCAGAGGTTGTCCCATAATAATCTGGTTTAGATCCGATCATTGGATCATGAAATATATATAGATATATATATATATTTTTTAAGTTGGTTTTTTTTGTTAAAAATTACTTGTTAATTTAATAATTTCGGGAACCAGTTAGTCGTTGCTTGCTTAATTGCATACATCGTGCAATTAGAGAAAACAATTAGGTTATACTTTATGACACTTTCTGTCCCTAACGCTCACAGTAACACAATTAATTTCATTGTATTGATTTATGCTTTAAATTTCTAATTTTTGAATGAAAATATTATAGCAAACTTTTCAAACATGATACTTTCATGAGTGAAAATACTCATTTAATGCCAAGGCATATAACAGGGGTGGGCAAGGCCGAGGCCGAAAAGAAACACATGTAAATTCTAAATGCTACAAAGAGCCACAAGAAAAACAAAAAAAAAATATTTTTAAATAAAATTATTATTAGAAATGAAAAACATTAATTTTATTATTATTCTAATGTAAGTAAGATTCTTTGGCCAAATTTTCAAAATCTGGTTTTACGTCAGTTAAAGCCGTTCGTAACAGTTCTGTTAAATGTTGGTTAGTCTATAGGTACGTTCGTTTAAAATCTCCAGTTAAAAATGTTCAACAGCAAAATTCCGGCGAAATGTCATCTGTTCTCTCCCAAGAGAAAAATATCGAAAATACTAGGCGAGCTTGTAGGCAAAAAGTACACACGGTGAGCGAATTCGAGGGTTTTTTTGACGTTTCGCTTCATCGAATTCACTTTTTCGTATTTTTACTTTGAGTTCGCGATTCGCTCCGCTTTAAAAATGAGGACGAAAGAGTTGACCAAAGAAAATTTGACGCTTAAATGTAAAAAAACGCAAGGAATGCCGCAAAAAAGTCATCGTGTAAATGCACGAGGATTTTCGAAGACTTTTTTTAAAAGGGAACGGAACGTGAAAAAAACGCATGGTGAAAAGTCGTCGTGTAAATTGGCTCATGGTGAAATTATACCAGATGAAAGATTTGACACTATCATATTCTAAAATTTGCTTTAAAAATTTGTATAAGATAGCCGAATGTCAGGAAAATAAAACGTGAAGGCTGTTTTATTACTTCACCAGTTTATAATTTCACCATGAAAACGCATCATCATAAATACATATTTACAAATGTACGCATACTAATTTTAAGAATTACTCCAATATTACCTTCAAAGAATCTTAATTGAATCACTTCTCAGCCAGCAAAAAAATCCGAAAACCGATCCGAAAACGGGGAAAAAGTCGAGGAAAACCGGATTTTTGCCCGTCTACCGATTCCATTTCCGGATACTTTAATAATCCGTTTTCCCAGTACAGTGTGCGGCAGAAAAGTATGTACACAAAAGTACCGAAAATGGTGGTGAAAAGGCTACGTTTTCGGCTGTTTTTTTCTGAAATTTGTCTGATTGAATTTTTCCTTCAATACGCTTTCCTTCTGCACTTCGCAGATACTTTTTCATGGGTCAAAAAAAATAAAATAATAAAATAAAATAATTCTGGAAGCTAACAAATAGCGGCACACTCTTCTGCACGCTCAGCCACTGCCGACTACGCATGCATGCTTTCAAATGTTTAGCTTGAGCAAATAAAATACAATTATTGCTTTCAAATGAACGTTTTCCGGATACGAAAATTGATGATAACGGTAGAAGTTTTTTGTAAGCGTTTTCGGATACGGAATATTGAACTAAACTGCACTGTCGGCAAAATTAATGTTTCTTTGCTGGCTGGGTTCTTATGGGCACATATATGTACATACATAGTGTGACCAACTGTACGTAAATGACACGTACAGTACGTAAATTTGTAGCCATGTACCGTGTACCGAAGCTAACCACAAAATCACGAAAATGTACGTAAATTGAATCGAAGAAATATTGTTGTACGTAAATTTTATCGATAGGAGCGCACAACATACATAGGAACATGCAAATTTTGACTAATAAAAACTAAAAATATTATAATGAATCAGTTGATGGAAAGTGTAAACACCTCATTAAAAAATCGTCAAAATGACGATAAAATCGCCAATACTGGCAACGCTGTCTGCTGAATACTTTATTTGTGTTTTTCTTGTGTCCGTTAAAGGTGGGTAACTCAGCAAATTTATAGGAGTTGACTCAATGACTCCAACTCACTTTGGGGAGTCAGTTCATTCAACTAACTCATTTGAGTCTTTGTATATTAAACTCATTCGTATCGTAGACTCGTTTTGAGGCATAAGTGAGGTATAGCGGCCGTTGAGATAAAACAAAAATTAAAAGTGGGCGTATTGAACGAGTATTTTCTTTGATCAATCAGATTTGGAGCGATGAGAAATTACAACTGAAAATCGAGACTTTGCGAGATCTTTTGTTTGTTCGGTACAACATTAAAATGACTTGTACGGAATTTTTTCGAATTCGTAAAGAAGCAGCCTCAAATGCTGAAAGAAATTGCATCAGATGGAAAATACGCGTTCAGGAAAACTACTCAAAATCAATGAATTGATTACATAGGCCGACACTTTTGTAATTTAGCAGCAATTGCATTATTTCTGCTTTGAATGTATGTATGTACCTAAATATTTCTCAATTCGCAAACAAATATGCTGAAGTTTGTACGTCAAAAATGTGTTTGGATATCGACTAATAAACAGCAATAAAATCGTTTCCAAAAGTTTTCTTTAAAATTTTGTGTTGCTACAATCTTTTGTGTACGTAAATGAGTTTTTGAAAAAAGTGGTCACACTATACATACATATGGACAGAAACGAATACCTT
>NW_023473901.1:0-3631 GCF_013731165.1 Rhagoletis pomonella
AAGGCGTGCGCCGCGTTGTTTATATTTTAAGGACCGCCCTAGTATATACTATATATGTACATACGTAACATATGCAAACATATTTACATAGAACATTTAAGCCCACTGTAGGATTACATATATGTGTACATATGTTGGTACAAAATCAATTGATTATTTTAGTAGATGCGCACTACTGCAGGTTCACGCATACCCCCAACATAAACGACCACAAGGAAAATATTTCTACAAAGCCTTTTACTTGTACCGCTCTGCCGCGAAAATTAAGTCATAATAATAATAATAATATCCCAACGGTTTTTACCCTCCATTCCCGCCCATCCGCACGAGGGGCGCAGTCCGCATGACGTACGGAACCAATATTTTAAATTTTTGTGCCGAGTCACGATAGGCAGGAGTTTGTTAAGTGTCGAGATCTAAAACTGTTCAGCTACAGAACTAAATTCATCAGCTGATTTTATGTATTTATGTCAATAATTCACTTATTGAGAGAGGAGAGTATCGCTTTCTTAATGCTGAAAAGCGGATCTGATATATCAAACGTGCTGGAATGAGAGTTAAAATCCTGGCATAAGCAACGGAGTGGGTCGTGCAATTCAAAATTGGTTTTACAAGCTTTCAGAAATATGGGACAAAAGTGTCTTGATACGCGTGACGGAACATTAAAGCTTACATCAGCCAGAAGAGACGGACTTGAAATTGAGCCTGTCAGTAATTTAACCATAAAAATTATACCAAGCATTTCCCTGCGACTGGCTAGTGTAGGAAGGTTAATAAGTTTTAAGCGACTCGTATAAGGTGGAAGACTATATTGAGAATCCCATCGGAAATTTCTTAAAGCAAAAAGTAGGAATTGTTTTTGAATTGATTCTATCTTGTCTGAGTAAATTTGATACCTTGGATTCCAAGCCACCGAGCCGTATTCCAGAATCGGTCTAACTAATGTTGTAAACAGGGTTTTAGTGATATACGGGTCACTAAATTCTTTTGACCATCGTTTCACAAATGCAAGTACACCTTTAGCCTTGTTGACTGTCACATTAATGTGAAGATTAAAATTAAGCTTAGGATCCATTGTGATACCAAGGTCCACAAAATTGTATACCTGTTCCAGGTTATGGTTACCTATTATATAAAAACAGCTCTTCGCGAGAAGCACATTACTTTACATTTCTTAAGATTTAGAGGCATAAGATTTACTTTACACCAGTAAGCCATGCTGTTTAAGTCTGATTGTAGCAAAGACCTTTCTTCAATTGAAACGTACGATTTATAAAGTTTTACATCATCTGCATACATTAAAATTTTGGAGAATTTTATATCTGTAGAAATATCGTTTATAAAAAGCAAGAACAGAATCGGGCCTAGGTGGCTACCCTGAGGGACTCCTGAAGTAACATCAATGACGTCAGAGATAGTATTTTTAAACAATACCCTTTGTGATCTATCATAGAGGTATGAAGAGATCCAACGTAGAAAATTAGGTGGAAGACCAAGAAGATCAAGTTTATAGATGAGCAACGAGTGGCACACTTTGTCAAATGCTTTACTGAAATCAGTATATATAACATCAACAGTTTTGCTCTCACTAAATGCTTTTGAGATATAGGATGTTAATTCAAGTAAATTTGTAGAAGTTGATTTGCCCTTGCAAAATCCATGTAGACTGTATGAAATGCTTGAAGTGATAGAATGCGTCAACCGATTTTTTATAATTGCTTCAAATAATTTAGGAATTGCAGAAAGCTTAGCTATGCCCCGGTAGTTCTCCACTGAAGACCTGCTACCGCTTTTATGTAAGGGGGTTATGAACGATTCCTTCCATACAGTTGGAAAAACGCCCTCTTTAAGAGACAAATTAAATAAGGCTGTTAACGGCTCATAGAGATAATCAGCACAATTTCTAAGAAAACAAGTGGGGATCTGGTCAGGACCATAACTAAAAGACTGCTTTAAGGACTTCAGGTAAACTAAAACATCATCGGGAGATATTATAGGGTTATGTATTGAGTTAATTGGACTTAGTTTAAAAGGATAGTCAAAGTATGCTTGGGAGTTAGTGGAATAATTGGATTTAAAAAACTGAGCGAACATGTTAGAAATTGTTTGATTATCACCAGAGACGGTATTTTGATACTTCATGGCGGAAGGAAACCCACGTACATTTCGCTTGGAGTTTGCGAAATCATAAAATGATTTGGGGTTATATATTATACGTCGTTTGATTTTACACAAGTAATCTTTATAACACTTTTTGTTTAATTCAAAGAACTTGTGACGCAAAAGTGACTATTTTACATAGTATGAGTGTAAGCCGGTTTTTTTGTGTAATCTAAAATAACGTGACTTTCTGTTTTTCAAGTTTCTCAGTTCTTTAGTGAACCATAACTGTGTTTGTTCTACAGGAACACACATGCGTTTAGGCACATACTTTTCAAATAATCTATGTACAGTAAAATTAAAATGTGCAACGCTTTGCTCAACTTTTTCTTTGTATATAGGCCACGACAATTTAGACAATTCTTTATTCAGGTTTTTAAAGTTGGCTTGCGAAAAATCAAAGCGGATACTTGGCTCGTATGTTTGGACATCGCAATTTTGACCATCGTTTATAATTTCGTAAGATATCTCAATAGCAGGGTGGTAGACATCTTCGGGCAAAACTAGTGGGTCACATTTATTTACAGCCGACTTAGATGCATCATCAACATAAACAAGATCTAATACTTTGCCAAACTTATTGCGAAGTACATTAACTTGATTCAGGCAGAGTTCAGCCATCTCCTCCAAAAATACGTTGTTGCACGCGCTAGACGAGAAAGGTACAATATCATTGTCAATGATGTTCCATGATACATTTGGTAAATTAAAGTCACCCAACACAATCAATGAATCAGAGGGTTTAATCATTGAATTAATTGATTTCAGTAAAGATACATGTTGTGAATACACTGATAAGTCAGATCGGGGAGGAATATAGCATAGAGCTAAGTAAGTAAACCCCCTTCCAACCTGAACACGAATGCATTTGAATTCTGCAGATTCGATGTGTGGAAGACTAACTTCTTCAGATGGTATTGAAGAGTCTACGGCAAAGAGTACGCCACCGCCGACTCTGTCCTTCCGATCTTTTCTGTAGATATGATAATTATTTGAAAGAATCTCTGAATTAAAAGTGTGAGGTTTGAGCCAAGTTTCAGCCAAAGAAATTATATTATAATTGCATTCAAGGCCATTAAGATATAAATTCGTTAATTTAGTATTTATGCCTCTTACGTTTTGATAATAAACACTTAAAACAGATTTAGTAATCAGTTTTTTGGTTCTGTATTCTGACGGGGAATATTTGCTAAATTATTATTTTTGTTGGGCCTATACTCAAATTCACGAACGAAAGCTCCGGAGGGCCAAAAAGAACTACTAAGCAGCATGTCAAAATTTTCTAAATTTACGTCTATTTTAAATGAAGAAATATTTCTTTCATATTTAAAATTAAATTTTCTGATACTTAAGTTGACAGTTTTAACTTTGGACGAGATGTAAAACTTTATATCGTCCTCGGAAGTATCCCTCGAAAATCTAGATACAAATATAGACTTCTTTGGGGGAACCACAACCAGTCTCCTAGTAT
>NW_023473902.1:0-3631 GCF_013731165.1 Rhagoletis pomonella
TTTCTGAAATTTTTAAATTGTATTTTATAAAGAAAATAAATTTATTTAATTTAATTGTTATGGTATTTGAATATTTAAGTTTTTTCCACGTGGAATAAATTTCACAATTTGTAATTTATACTTAAATTGACATTATTAACTTACCTTACTTTACCCTCCTGCGAGCGGACTCGAGACAGAGATCTCAGAACCGGAAGCGGTAGTCTTCACGCGACGCAACAGCCGACATTTGTGATGAAAACAAATAAACTGCATTTTGATGATTCAAAAGCGCTTTATATGTGTACTAGCAGACCTGGCGAACTTCACCCTGCCAAAAAATATTTTTTTTGTTAATTTTTTGGTCCAGCGTTTTCACCACCAATTCACGATTTTCATTGGCACATTCATCTGCTAATAATATTGTTTTGGTGGTCATTTGCCGCTTTAAATAACCTAACGGAAGTGTTATGTCCGCGAAGAAGTTCTTGAGATTCTCCAATTGTGCAGTATTTCATAGCACGGTCATTTGCAAAACGAAATAAATGTGTAGGACCTTCTTCTCTTCAATCCCTGGCGGCAACAATGATCTCGTTCTATACTGAATCTGTCCTAGAAGCTTTATAGTATGGTTGGTGGCAATTTCAAAATGGGTGCGTATCATTGCTTTATAGAAATGCAATATAAATACATATACTTATTTCAGACCAAATGTCTTAAACGCATAATAATATTGGAAAATCACCTACATTGGCCGAATCGTAAAACAGAAGAGTTCGATATATTCAATGGTGCAATAGGTCGATTTAATCTGCCATTCACGACACGTTTTCTCACCTGGTGATTTATGGTAATAACTCGACTCTAGCGCCGACTGGCAGCACTTTTTGAAGTTAAACTTCTTTAGCGGCGGTTGGTTGGGTGTAAATTGGCATTGGTTGGGGCTGAAACAGGTGATTCATAAGATAAAAATAAAAATCACCAAGTAAAAAAGTCTAACTTTGGGTGAAACCGAACTTAAATACCCGGCGCAAGTATTAAATATATTTTTTCACCTTTCTGAAAACTACCGTTACACAGTAAGTATAGTGGTTTTACCCCTTATTTCTAACAATTTCGAAAGTACTTTCAGTTATACAGGGTGGCGCCGAATGAGCTATATGGTTTAAATGATTTATAACTTTTTTATTTATGCGATTATTATAAATTGTTATTTTTTAAATACAGTATATTATTGGGGAATTTTTTGCAACTAGCTTTGAAAAATTATATCCTGTAAGTGATGTCCATTTTCTGCTTCGGACATACGTGCTCTTTTTAGCATATTTTCCATAACTTTTCGCAGAATTTCGGGTGTAATGGCCATGTTTCATTTCGAATGTTGGTTTGGAGTTGGAGAATGGTTCCTAGTTTGTTAACGTATACTCTTTCTTTCAAATATCCCCAAAGAAAACTGTTAAAAAGAATTCAAACCATATAGCTCATTCGGCGCCACCCAGTATTATAACCAAAAATTTAAGGTTTTTTTGGCCGAAATTACGATTTTTTCAAGGTAAAATGACGATTTTTCAGCAAAAGTATTCGGCAACGCTGCTGGCAGGTCATTTCCAGGCGTGGATCCCGTTGGCATAGAGTAAAAAAAACAGTTATAAAGAATTCAAACCATTTAGCTCATTCAGCGCCACCGAGCACAATAATTTGAGTTATGATTTTTTTTTTACACCGAAGTTGAGTAAAATTAGTCCATTACAAGTTAAAAAAAAAATAAAATTTTGTTTAGAATTTTTTTTGAGTATGGAATTTTGTAGCCCATTAAATTTGAGTATAATAAAGTGCAAGTGTTAAGCTACTGCAAAATTGCGTTGATTTTTAATATTTTTTATGCTCACGGCTTCTTGCACTTTTTCCTTATCGATGAAAATGCCTACAACCGTTTTCAAAGATAAAAAAAAATTAACGGCAGTTTTGCAATCGCTTAAAACTTCCACTTTATTATACTAAAATTTAATGGGCTATAAAGCATATTCGAAAAACTTCTAAAAAAGTTTAAAAAATTTTTAAATTGGTAATGTACTAATTTTACTCAACTTCGGTGTAAAAAAAAATTCATAACTCAAATTATTGTAGAGTGCACCCCATAACATTATACTTAAATATTGCGCAATACTCAGAGCTACCATTGTGATTTTTTCCAATTTTTTTTTGAAATGGTATATTTTCAAGAAAAAAATTAAAAAATATTTTTTTTCGTAGGGAATTTTGATGTGTGTATGTGTGATTTTATCGATAAAAACGTTTTAATTGCGTATGCATGTTCACTTTGAGCAAATTGTGACAACTGGTTGGGGAAATTTTCGGTAGATTGGGCAAATCGCTAATTGGGCCCAATTGGGAAAAATTTTGGCTCTGATCGGGCAACCTCAAAAAATTTCCAGCAAGGAAATTTTGTCATAACGGGCAACAATTTTTGTGCCCTCAACTGGCACGAAAATCTGCTAGCATCATATAAGTGCATTTTCAGAAAAAAAATCATAACTCGAAAATGACGAATTTTAGCATATTGCTACTCGTACTGAAAATAGTTTATACTATTCCCCAATAGACAAAAAAGTTTGAGAGAAAAAAAGATGTGGCAATTTGAAAAAAATCAATTTGAAAAAAAAAAAAAATTTTTGTTTATTAACAATAATTAGTTATTAATAAACAATTACTGATGTTTAGTTCACTAGATCGATTCAGTAGATCAATATCTGCAATTTAAAAAAAAAATCGTTAAAATCCTTGCTTTTTTGCGGCAGTTATAAACGATTTCATCAAAAGTTGCTATTAAGAGAGGAAAAAAGAAGCGTTCGTACTCAAAAAGAAAAAAATTCATTATTCGAAAAATTCGTATTTCTGAGCAAAAAGAAAAAAATACGTGTCTCCTTAAATTGTTCAAGGAACAATCCCTGTGAGTTTTATCGCAAACTTAAATTCACTTTCCGCCGGCCTGGGTGATTTGAGATGGAATGAGCCATATGAATGTCTGCAAGCCTATACATGCGCGTTTATGAGTATGTGCGCCACCACACCCAATTTCTAGTGCCTCTAATTGGCAACAATCCAAAAAAACTGACCAACACTTTAATCGTCCTTACCTGACTAATTGAAATATTTCCATACTTGGCTTGGCTTTGGAGTTGAAAAAAGGGGCTTTGTTGTTGGCATGTATTTAGGTATACACATACATACCTACATTCAAATATACATATGTGCATATGCATGTAGTAGTTAGTTAAGGTACCTTGAGATACCTACATACATATGTATGTTGAAGCAAAATAATTATTTATTTTGCCGCATTTTAGTTGTTGTGTTCATAACGTCCTCTTTTTTAAGCTATTTAATGCTCGCTAAATACACAAATCAAATTTTGGAATCTGTAGAATTGCCCTAAAACGTACGCAAGTTGGCCGAGTGACTTATTTAAACCTCTTTATGAAGCGCCTCAAATAAAACACATTGTCTGACATTTTTTGGAAATTCATTTATTTTTACACAAAAAAAATACGAAGGTATTTCATAAAAAGTTTTGGATTTATAGGAATCTGTAAAATAGTTCTGAGCCAACTTTTTAAATTAATTTGAAAAGTTTTTTGCTGCTTCTCTAACT
>NW_023473903.1:0-3631 GCF_013731165.1 Rhagoletis pomonella
GTCCGTCCGTCCGTCCGTCCGTCCGTCCGTCCGTCCGTCCGTCCGTCTGTGCACACGATAACTCGAGTAAAAATTGAGATATCTTAACGAAAATTGGTACGTGAACTTCTTTTGGGCGTAGGACGGATGGTATTGAAAATGGGCGAAATCGGACAATAACCACGCCTACCTCCCATATAACGGTAGTTTTCAGAAATACGAAAACTGCGATATTTTAGTAACTACTGAAGATAATTCACTCAAAATTGATACTTACAATGAGTTTCAGACGGAAAACATGAATATTATAAATTTTTGGAAAATGGGCGTAGCCACGCCCACTTATGGTTACATGTGTATATCTTGGTAACCGCTGCACCAATGTCTTCCAAACGTGGTACAGTTGTTGGTCTTAGTACAGCATACTAAATGGCTGAAAATTTTAAAAATCAGACAATAACCACGCCTACCTCCCATATAACGGTAATTTTCAGAAAAACGAAAACTGCGATATTTTAGTAACTACTAAAGATAATTCACTCAAAATTGATATTAGCAATGAGTTTTAGACGAAAAATAAGAATATTACAAAATTTTAGCAAATGGGTGTAGCCACGCCCACTTATGGTTACATGTGTATATCTTGGTAACCGCTACACCAATTTCTTCCAAACTTGGCACAGTTGTTGGTGCTGGTACAGCATATCAAATCGGACATTAACCACTCCCACATCCTATATAACGGTAATTTCGAGAAATACAAAATCTTCGATAAATCAGTAAATATTGAAGCTAATTTATTCAAAATTGATGGTTGCTACAATTCTTTATGATTATGATCACATATATGTATCTCGCTAACCGTTCTAGCAATTTGTACCAAACTCGGTATGGTTATTGTGCTTGCCACATAAAAGCAAACCGTTGAAAATTGTTGAAATCGGACTAAAATTGAGGCCGCTCTTCATATAACGGTAAATTTCAGAAATGCTTGAAATTTCAATATTTCGAAATTTAAGGACGCTAATTTACTTAAAATGTATACACCCCGGCTTATCATGTAGCGGTAGCTTTCGGAAAGGAGGAAAACATATATTTAATACTTGCGCCGGGTATTTAATGTTCGGCTCCGCCCGAACTTAGACTTTCTTACTTGTTTATGTACCGCTTGTCATTGAGAAATTACCTGTTGGCTGCTATGTGACGTATAATATAAATTTATACGTTTTATAAAAGAAATTTGCTAGATAAAAAATACAATATAAAATTAAATTTTAATTTGTGACTTGACTTTTATAATCATTCGTGGAGTTATCGATTAATCGTAAACATTGCTACCTGGCACAGATGAGTGAGTTAATTTTAAATTTTGTTTTTTGCTTTTGTTTTGTTGCTTTTTATAGTTGTACATATACAGAAAAATATCAAACACTGGTGCGCTGCAATACGTATGCACAGCATTCGAGACACCGATAATACATAATCCAAAACAAATATTCGATGTTTGACCGCAATACAAATTGCCTGAGGGTTTTCGTTTGGTAAGACTAAAACTCATTCTTATTTATTTTCTTTCATTAAAATAAATTCTTGTTTTTTTTTTAGATTGAGCTTAATTCCATCTTCTTATTCGAAACCAGAAAAGAGATCGTTGATAAACTCATTGCTTTTTGCAATTTACTTTTGGATAACAGTGTTTGTGTTTTTTTGATGTTGGTCGGACTGGACTCGAACCCAGGCCATGCGGAATGGTAGCACACACTGTTAACCCCTACACCACTACAGTGTAAAAGAAAATCAACAGTGTTTTTATTTGGTAACACAAATTCACCATAAAACTATGGGCGGATGAATAGCACGTTTATCTGCCTATACCCGTATTTGTCAAATAAAATTTAGCTGTCCTATATAAGTTTTTGGGCATTTAAAACAAGTTAGAAAATAGTTAATTTTTTATTTAAAGATGGAAGGTAAACGCATACTCACAGACTATAAAACCATAGCTCAAACGATAACACCACACTTTCATTATATTTTTATCGTTAATGTTTTTGCAAAACTTGTTTGTTAAACAAAAATGCTTAAAATTTACGATACAAATAGAATAAAAGTGTTGTGTTATAACTCGTACTATGATTTTTACAATGTGGCAAATGAAAGCAACAATCGCAGGTTTTTCGAAAATAATTTTGTTAAATATACGAGTTATTTTTGTACATTTAACAAAAATTTCGTAAAAAAAAACAACAAAGAATTAATACGAAATTATTTAGTAAATAGTACGAACGCATTCGTTAATTATACTAAAGATCTGATGTCTCATATTTTCGTAGTATGTACGAAAACGGTTTTGTACAATTAATGAAAACTTTCGTGGCTCCAGATGACGAAAAATTTCGTAAGATGTACGCAAGTTTTCGTCATATTTGCGTAATTTTATTTACATTTTACACTTTTTTAAGCACTTCTCCAGTGCCATAGGGTAGTATCTTCATCAGTGATATTAGAACCTGTTTCAGTAATTACAATTTGTTGCTTTATACTGACGATGTGAAAATGTTTATAGAAAATAGATAGATTGAAAGATGGAGATAACGTGGTTAACTGGAGCTTTAGAAACAAATTGTAGCTTACCAGAAACTTACGTTTTCATATGTTCATTTCTAAAGCCGCTAAAATTATTACAACTTCTTATAGCCTTTTAAACGCCAACATTTTCGGTTCTAATAAGTTCTTGCATGTTGTTGAAGTGTTGTTTTCGACTCTGGATTTTCCTCTGTTAAACATGTCAGTTACTTATATGTATTGTTCCCAAGGCTTACTCAAATCCAGCTTATTTGCGAAGCTACGCGAAATCTTTTAAAGATCCTTATACCAGAAAAGCGCTTTATAACTCGTTGACCAGAACATAAAATAGGCATCGTTAATTTGGAACCCAATTTATTCTATACACTCCATAGAATTGAAAGAGTGCAACAAAGATTCCTTCGGTTTGCCCTTCTAACTCCTAAATTTCGCTGAGCCTCGGCCATCTTATAATGCTAGAAGCATTTCGTTTATAAATGCAAAATCCTTAGGATTCCTTCGGTTTGCCCTTCTAACTCCTAAATTTCGCTGAGCCTCTGCCATCTTATAATGCTAGAAGCATTGCGTTTATAAATGCAAAATCCTTAGGTACACTGAAGTCGACTAAACTTCTTTTTTTAACGGCCAACAAGAAAAAAAAAATGTTTATACAATTTCTGTCGTGTTACGACTAAGGCATGGGTACTCAACCTCTATACGACACCAACAAATGTTTTGTCGTCTTCGGTGTCGTGGTTAGCCTTAACGCTGATTCATTATATTATTCCTGGTTTAGTAAATTGTCCTGTTCTATTTGAGCAGATAAGCTTTAATGTATAACGTTCTCATCTACTTTTCCATATTTGACCTGAAAAATTCAATTATTGTAATTTTTCCCCAGCAGAAAGAGACACTGAATGAATTAAATAAAATCTGTAGAGTTCTCGATTTGGATTTCGGCTCATAAAGATTTAATTTTTTGGCGTAGATTGAGGCTCACTACTCTTAAGGAAGTGCCAAATGATTGATAAATTTTTTATACTGGGCTATTGGTACAAGATAAAAAAATTGGGACTATTTTTTTTTT
>NW_023473904.1:0-3630 GCF_013731165.1 Rhagoletis pomonella
ATTATTTTCAATCAATTTTTTTTTTATGTATACATAGTACATATACGATCAAGATATACACCATTCATTCCAGCGTAGGGTTCCCACCTAAATTTTGGAGTAAGAAATTTACTTAATAGATATCGAAATCCTATTTTTTTTTGTTTATTTCCAAAATATTTTTTAAATCTATGCAAATCTTGAAAACTTTAAAAAGTATATGCACTCCGGGCAAAGCTCGGTCATCCTGGTACTAGGAAATTAAACTAACAGTTTATTAAAACTAGTAGTAACCCCCGAAATAGGGTGAGTACTTAGCTCAAAATTTATTTAAAGAACTTCGTGAAAGACAATAATTAATCTTGTATTGCTAGACACCTGATAACCCTGGATAATTTTTCAGTTCTTAAAAGACATTACTCTACTCTAAGCTTCGTACAGTGGGCCATGAGAAAACCGTCATCTTTAAGGTATAGTCCAACCTTTTACAATATCTGGCATTAGTCTTAATCTGAATTATTGTAAATTGGCGCCATTTATGGTGAAAAGCATTTAATATCACACTTTCAAACTAAAGCTTTCTTAATTTCCTAATCTATTTGGGAGTAACGTAAAGCCTTAACATACGCCGTAGAAAATTATGTACTTAAAAGATAACATGTGAGCTAAAATATACTTAGTCCTGTCTTATTTTTTTAAAGAATATTGAAGTTTTGAGTTACCACACTTATTTAAAACAACAAAATAAAAAGTAAATTTTGTGTTAAAATTAAAAAAAGACCCATTCCGTATTCGCCTCGCAGACGTAGATTATACTTTTAGGGTTAACCCTTTCAGTACAAAAATTCAACCACTGATTCTAGAAATTTTAGAATATGTACACTGGCTAATTTTGGATCATTCATTTGAGAAATCACATCACCAAATTTGTAAAGCTTTGAGATTTTCAGTCATTCGGGGTCCTTTATAATGCCCAGCGATATCCTAGGCGTTTAAAAAAGAAAGTGATCTCAACTATTTTTATTTTTTGCTTTCGTGAAATATATTTCAAAACTATGAATAATATCTACTACCTTTTCCGATTCTCAATTTTTGCAAGCTCCTACTATAGTAAAATTTATTAAACAATTAGCTAATTAAAAATCTATATACCAACGGTGGGCAAACGTGGCTCTTTGAGCCAAATGCGGCTCTTTGATTAGCAAAGTGCGGCTCTTTTACTTTCTCCTTGCTAGGAACATTTTTGCCCTTTTTACTTTTTAAAATACATATTTCATATATATTAAACATATACATACATATTTTACATACATACATATTATACATATAAATACGTATTTTAGCCCACAGCAATTTGCCAACAAGAAAACAGCTGATCAAAAACAGCTGGTTGGAATTTACGCAAATCCCTAAATTGAATTTGATGGTTTGAAAGTTTTTTCTTTTTAATTTTTCTTGAAATTACTACAGTAAAACCCACTTAAATACCTCACGAAAAATGTCAGCTTTTTGAGGTACTTAGGCGGGTTGGGTACTTAAAATAACCCGCTTAAGTACCTCGATGCGGGTACTTAGCGAACATATTTAGATACTGATGAAGTTTCATCTTCTTGTTAACTTACATAAATACTTGAATAACAATATTTAATGAAGTATACGTAGTTTAAAACCAAAATCGTAGCGTTATTTAAACACATAAACAAGTAAAGAAAAACTTTATTAAAAAAGATATTTAGTGCAATGGTATGTCATTTTTACAAGAACTAAATTGTTTAAAAAGTTAAAGTTTCCAAAAGAAACTTAGAAAGTGAAAGTTTACCAAATTCAAAATGATATTGTTTGCCACTTATGTTTATTCATTAATTTTTAAGATTTTTCAATCAATTAAAGTGCATTTCATTCCCTAACAAATACCATATAAACCTGCGCTTAAGATTTTGTAGAATACTTTAAAAAAATTCATCATAGTTTCAAACGTTTGTCTCAGAAGTGTATTTTGAGTGTACAGAAGTACATTTAAGTTTATAGCCCATTCAATATTAGTGTAATAATGTGCAAGTTTCAAGTGGCTAAAAGTTACCGTTGATTTTTTAGAATTTTTTTACTGAAGGTGTGTAGCGCTGCTACTGAATTTCAAAATTCGTAAATATTTTAAGGAATTTTAAAAGAGCACTTAAAAGGGGAAAATAATAGGTAAAATTGTAAATGAGGCACGAAAAAATTAGGTACTTAGGCGGGTGTGGCAAATAAGCGGGGTGGTACTTAAGAGAGGGATTTTCTTCTGATTATATTAAAAAATTCACGGTGTCCAACAATGTTGGTTACTTAAGCGGGTTAGGTATTTACGTTAGGGGGGGTACTTAAGCGGGTTTCACTGTAATTCCAAATAAAATATGTATGTACATTGTACAGGGTTATATTGCCAGGAATATATTTTTTGAGGGGTTTTTTGCTTCTGAAAATTCTGTTCAGATAATATGCACTTTAAAGTACATTTATGCAAGTTTTATGTACAGTATGTTATAAATAAACTTTTTTAAGTTTCATAAATTGCACATTAATTATATAAAATTAACAAAGAACTGAAACAATTTCACCGAATTTAAAAAGGGGGGGGGGGGGGGGGGGGGGGTTGTCAATTCGTCGGAATATTTTTTCTTTTTCTATGTATGCTACCGCATAACTTTTGACCACGTGAACCGATTTCCATAATTCTTTTTTTTTATCCGAAAGATGGCACCTCAAGGGGGGCGGGGTGCAATAACACCATACGCAATAAAGCCATATGGTCTTATTTCCATTTATTTTAGAAATAAAGCCATATGCCGTTATTTCCAATCCAGAAGTGAAATATAGGCATGTTCAAAATTGTACAAATTACAACCGCTTCAACTAAAAATTCATGTCTGGCCACACTGTTTGTGGGGATCACACATTTAACAGCAGTTTACAAACACTTGGGAAAATCATATCAAATTATTTCCTCAAAAGGGGTATCATATAGACGACGCATTTCAAACCCCCAGTACTACGAATCCGTGAACGGAACTATACTTTTTTTAATACATATTTCAAAAGTTATCTGTAGTAGAAAACACATTCCGAATATTATTTGCGAGATGTTAACTCCTGGTGGCAACTTCAAATCAAACAAGTAAGAAAGTCTAAGTTCGGGCGGAGCCGAACATTAAATACCCGGCGCAAGTATTAAATATATGTTTTTCACCTTTCCGGAACCTACCGCTACATGGTAAGCTGGGACGTATCAATTTTGAGTAAATTAAGTAAGTCCTTAAATTTCGAAATTTTGAAGTTTCAAGCAGTTCTGAAATTTACCGTTATATGAAAATTGGCCTCAATTTTAGTCCGATTTCAATAATTTTCAACGGTTTGCTTCTATGTTGCAAGCACAATGACCATACCAAGTTTGGTACAAATTGGTAGAACGGTTACCGAGATACATATATGTGATCATAAGTGGGCGGTGCCACTCCCATTTTCCAAAATTTTATCACAAACATATTTCTTGGTTAAGAATTGTTGTAAGAATCAATTTTGAATAAATTAGCTTTAATATTTACTCATTTATCGAAGATTTTGTATTTCTCTAAATTACCGTTATATGTGATGCGGGCGTGGTTATGTCCGATT